>NC_142369.1:35749984-35956234 GCF_059441005.1 Hippichthys cyanospilos | reverse complement strand
TGAGCAAAAACGGGCCGAAAGTGCACATTCAAAAATTCATAACTCTCTTTCTGTACATCTGAGCACATGGCTCGCGCTGACTTTTTTGTAGGGCTCGAGGTCCTACATAAGGCTACAAATTTTTGGAGCTCTAGGTCAAACGGGCCGGGAGTGAGAGGCTATTTTCCACTCATAAGGCCATTTTGGGGCCAATTACAGCCCCTTTTTTCGTTTTGGCGAGTCTTCTGACTTTGAGGTGGCGTGCAGACTACGCCCATTATCGAAAAGTCGTAAAATTTTAAAACCTTAATATTCCATGTCTTAATGATATTCTGACAAATTTTCATTTGTTTTACTTAAACAGACTGAGCACAATACATGAAAGTGTAAAAAATGACATTTTAATCAACCACTAGGCGGCGCTAGTAGGTATTTTAAAATTTTTTTTAAAGGTTTTAAAGACATAAGTTTTCATGTGTCCATGAAGTTTTAGATTTTTTTAAGCTAGTACATCAAAGTTATTAAGGTTTTTGTCCCTCTTGGCGAAGGAAAAATTGAACACATGATTAGAAGCCACGCCCCTATCATATATGTCAGCGGATCTGCACCAAATTTTGCCCAGTTGTGCCCCTATGTGTGAATATGGACCACAGCAAATTTGAAGGCGATTGAGTAAAGCGTTTAGGAGAAACAAGGAGCAGTTTGGGACCTGCAAACGTGCAAAAATGGGCCAAAAATGCACATTCAAAAATTCATAACTCTTTTTCTGTACATCTGAGCACATGGCTCGCGCTGACTTTTTTGTAGGTCTCTAAGCCCTTCATATGCCTAAAAATTTTCGTAGCTCTAGGTCAAACGGGCCGGGACCAGGTGCACTTTTTCAACCTTAGGTGGCGCTGCAGAGCAATTTTTTTTGCATTCTTTTGAGAAACACAAAAATATCCAATTTTTCACCTGGCCCGACAAATGTGCAAATTTTGGTGACTTTTCGTGCATGTTTAGACCCTCAAAAATGGAA
The DNA here is from genome assembly GCF_059441005.1 of Hippichthys cyanospilos. Lineage (NCBI taxonomy): Eukaryota > Metazoa > Chordata > Actinopteri > Syngnathiformes > Syngnathidae > Hippichthys > Hippichthys cyanospilos. Next base: position 35,955,237 of record NC_142369.1, on the reverse strand, counting down.
AAGCGCTGCACAGTAAATAATAATAATAATAACTAGAGCTGCAAGCAGCTATAAAGGGCCCTTGCAGACCTGTGCACGTTGGGGTATGAACAGGTCGGGGTATGAACAAGGACTAATAACGATGAAAAAGTAGTTGTAGATGACTTCAGTGCAGGACTCTTACCAAATATGTCAAAGTTAGACAAGGTGGGACAATGTGGGTGGAGTTACTGCAGCTTTTATTGTTCCAATTTTGTGACTTTCAATGCCATATAGGCCACACCCACTGTCGAAACATTGTACTGATTTGTGGAGGGCATAAGGCATGGCCACTGGCTTTTCAGAAAACATTTAAGGGATATCACTTCAAGGGGCTCAGCAGAGTACATAAAAACATTAAGGATTTGCTATATTTTTTGCTGCCACTAGGTGGCGCTCGTACTATGATAAAAAATAGGCTTGTAGGTGTGTTTCACATTGGACTCGCATCCCAAATATGAAGTTTTGCAAACATCAGATAATCTAGGTCCAATTACAGCAACTTTTATCGTTTTGGCGAGACATCAGACTTTGAGTTTGCATAGAGGCCACGCCCTTTAATGAAAAGTCATAAAAGTTGGGAACCTTAATGTTCCAATGTGTCATAGCTTTTCTGACCATTTTTGAGGTCATTTAGTCAAACAGGCATTTCACAGTACATAAAAGTATAAAAAATGAGATTTTTGTCCGCCACTGGGTGGTGCTGTAAATGATTTGAAAGTTTATCACATAGCTGTATTATTGCATGACTTTTAAAGGCGCAGGAAAGTTTCAGATGGTTTGAAGCTGTCATAGCTGAGTTAATAATATTTTTGTCACTCTTGGCGAAGGAAATATTAAACATAATTTGAAGCTCCGCCCCAATTTTTTATGTCAAGAGATCTTCACGATATTTGGACTATGTGTGCCCCTCAGTTGGATAATGATTCATGCCAAAGTTGAAGGTAATGGGGTGAATTTTTTAAGAGAAAAAGGCACTAGTTTGAGACCAGCTAATGTCTAAGAATGGGACAAAACTGCACATTAAAAAAAATCATAACAATTTTTCTGTACATCCTAGCACATCACTTCTATTGACTTGTTTGTAGGTCTTGCAGTCCTTCATTTGCCTACAAAGTTTCATAGCTCTAGGTCAAACCAAACAGGATTGACTGTAATCTTTCGACTAATGACATTTTTTGCAGCCACTAGGTGGCGCTAGCTTTAAACTGGAATATATTTTTGTCGATATGTTCAGGAGAATATTTTCATCCAATGTGTGAAATTGTGAGAAGATCAGATCATCTGGGTCAAATTACAGCAACTTTTACTGGACAGATAAAGCTTTGGATTGAAAATGGTCGTAGAGGCCACGCCCATTATCGAAACTTCGTAAAATTTGGTGGAGGTCAGCAAGGCTGTCTAGAGGCTTTGCAGACTTAATTTCAGCGATATTACTTCAAAGGGCTCAGCTAAACACATAAAAACGTTTAAAAAATGCTATATTTTTGGCTGCCACTAGGTGGCGCTCGCACTATAACAAAAAATAAGTTGATAGGTGTATTCCGCATTAGGAATCCATCAAATATGTAATGTTTAGAAAATATAAGACCATCTGGGTCCAAATACAGCAACTTTGTTCGTTTTGGCGAGACATCAGACTGACATTTTTGTTTGCCACTAGATGGCCTTATAAGCAATTGAAGATTTTTTTAAAGACTTGTGTTAAGGGCTTAAGTCTTCATGTGTATGTGAAGTTTCAGATTTTTCTAAGCTTGTAAAGCTGAGTTATAAAGGTTTGTTTCACATGTGGCAAAGTAATCATCAAAGGCATAATATGAAGCCCCGCCCCCAACATATTTGATGGCGGATCATCACGAAAATTTGAACAATTGTGCCTCACAGTCAGATAAAACATCACAGCAAATTTGAAGTCGATCGGGTCAAGCGTTTGGGAGAAAAAAGGAGCAGTTCGGGACCTGCAAATGAGCAAAAACGGGCCAAAAGTGCACATTCAAAAATTCATAACTCTCTTTCTGTACATCTGAGCATATGGCTCGCGCTGACTTTTTTGTAGGGCTCGAGGTCCTACATAAGGCTACAAACTTTTGTAGCTCTAGGTCAAATGGGCCGGGAGTAAGAGGCTATTTTCCACTCATAAGGCCATTTTGGGGCCAATTACAGCCACTTTTTTCGTTTTGGCGAGTCATCTGACTTTGAAGTGGCGTGCAGACCACGCCCATTATCGAAAAGTCATAAAATTTTAAAATCTTAATATTCCATGTCTTAATGATATTCTGACCAATTTTCACTTGTTTTACTCAAACAGACTGAGCACAATACATGAAACTGTAAAAAATGACATTTTAATCAACCACTAGGCGGCGCTAGTAGGTATTGAAAAAAACTTTTTTCAAATGTGTTAAAGACATAAGTTTTCATGTGTCTATGAAGTTTTAGATTTTTTTAAGCTAGTACATCAAAGTTATTAAGGTTTATGTCACTGTTGGCGAAGGAAAAATTGAACACATAATTTGAAGCCACGCCCCTATCATATATGTCAGCGGATCTGCACCAAATTTTGCCCACTTGTGCCTCTATGTGTGAATATGGACCACAGCAAATTTGAAGGCGATTGAGTAAAGCGTTTAGGAGAAACAAGGAGCAGTTTGGGACCTGCAAACGTGCAAAAATGGGCCAAAAATGCACATTCAAAAATTCATAACTCTTTTTCTGTACATCTGAGCACATGGCTCGCGCTGACTTTTTTGTAGGTCTCTAGGTCCTATATATGCCTAAAAATTTTCGTAGCTCTAGGTGAAATGGGCCGGGACCAGGTGCACTTTTTCAACCTTAGGTGGCGCTGCAGAGCCATTATTTTTGCATTGTTTTGGGAAACACAAAAATATCCAATTTTTCACCGGGCCCGACAAATGTGCAAATTTTGGTGACTTTTCGTGCATGTTTAGGCCCTCAAAAATGGAAAAGCGCTGCACAGTAAATAATAATAATAATAATAACTAGAGCTGCAAGCAGCTATAAAGGGCCCTCGCAGACCTGTGCACGTTGGGGTATGAACAGGTCGGGGTATGAACAAGGACTATGAACGATGAAAAAGTAGTTGTAGATGACTTCAGTGCAGGACTCTTACCAAATATGTAATTTGTAGAAAAGGTGGGACAATGTGGGTGGAGTTACTGCAGCTTTTATTGTTCCAATTTTGTGACTTACAATGCCATATAGGCCACACCCACTGTCGAAACCTCGTACTGATTTGTGGAGGGCATAAGGCATGGCCACTGGCTTTTCAGAAAACATTTAAGGGATATCACTTCAAGGGCCTCAGCAGAGTACATAAAAACATTAAGGATTTGCTATATTTTTTGCTGCCACTAGGTGGCGCTCGTACTGTGATAAAAATAGGCTTGTAGGTGTGTTTCACATTGGACTCCCATCCCATATATGAAGTTTTGCAAACATCAGATCATCTAGGTCCAAGTACAGCAACTTTTACCGTTTTGGGGAGACATCAGACTTTGAGTTTGCATAGAGGCCACGCCCTTTAATGAAAAGTCATAAAAGTTGAGAACCTTAATGTTCCAATGTGTCATAACTTTTCTGACCATTTTTTAGTTCATTTAGTCAAACAGGCATTTCACAGTACATAAAAGTATAAAAATTGAGATTTTTGTCCGCCACTGGGTGGCGCTGTAAATGATTTGAAAGTTTATCACATAGCTGTATTATTGCATGACGTTTAAAGTCCCAGGAAAGTTTCAGATGGTTTGAAGCTGTCAAAGCTGAGTTATTAAGATTTTTGTCACTCTTGGCGAAGGAAGTATTAAACATAATTTGAAGCTCCGCCCCCATCTTTTATGTCAAGAGATCTTCACAATATTTGGCCTATGTGTGCCCCTCAGTTGGATAATGATTCATGCCAAAGTTGAAGGTAATGGGGTGAATGGTTTAAGAGAAAAAGACACTAGTTTGAGACCAGCTAACGTCTAAGAATGGGACAAAACTGCACATTGAAAAAATTCATAACAATTTTTCTGTACATCCTAGCACATCACTTCTATTGACATGTTTGTAGGTCTTGCAGTTCTTCATTTGCCTACAAAGTTTCATAGCTGTCAGTCAAACCAAACAGGATTGACTGTAATCTTTCAACTAATTACATTTTTTGCAGCCACTAGGTGGCGCTAGCTTTAAACTGGAATATATTTTTGTCGATATGTTCAGGAGAATATTTTCATCCAATGTGTGAAATTGTGAGAAGATCAGATCATCTGGGTCAAATTAGAGCAACTTTTACTGGACAGATAAAGCTTCGGAATGAAAATGGTCGTAGAGGCCACGCCCATTATTGAAACTTCGTAAAATTTGGTGGAGGTCAGCAGGGCTGTCTAGAGGCTTTTCAGACCTAATTTCAGCGATATTACATCAAAGGGCTCAGCTAAACACATAAAAACGTTTAAAAAATGCTCTATTTTTGGCTGCCACTAGGTGGCGCTCGCACTATAACAAAAAATACGTTGTTAGGTGTATTCCGCATTGGAAACCCATCAAATATATGAAGTTTAGAAAAGATAAGACCATCTGGGACCAAACACAGCAACTTTGTTCGTTTTGGCGAGACATCAGACTGACATTTTTGTTTGCCACTAGATGGCCTTATAAGCAATTGAAGATTTTTTTAAACACTTGTGTTAAGGGCTTGAGTCTCCATGTGTCTGTGAAGTTTCAGATTTTTCCAAGCTTGTAAAGCTGAGTTATAAAGGTTTGTTTCACATGTGGCAAAGTAATCATCAAAGGCATAATATAAAGCCCCGCCCCCAACATATTTGGTGGCGGATCATCACAAAAATTTGAACAATTGTGCCTGACAGTCAGATAAAACATCACAGCAAATTTGAAGTCGATCGGGTCAAGCGTTTGGGAGAAAAAAGGAGCAGTTCGGGACCTGCAAATGAGCAAAAACGGGCTAAAGGTGCACATTCAAAAATTCATAACTCTCTTTCTGTACATCTGAGCACATGGCTCGCGCTGACTTTTTTGTAGGGCTCGAGGTCCTACATAAGGCTACAAATTTTTGGAGCTCTAGGTCAAACGGGCCGGGAGTGAGAGGCTATTTTCCACTCATAAGGCCATTTTGGGGCCAATTACAGCCACTTTTTTCGTTTTGGCGAGTCATCTGACTTTGAGGTGGCGTGAAGACTACGCCCATTATCGAAAAGTCGTAAAATTTTAAAACCTTAATATTCCATGTCTTAATGATATTCTGACCAATTTTCATTTGTTTTACTCAAACAGACTGAGCACAATACATGAAAGTGTAAAAAATGACATTTTAATCAACCACTAGGCGGCGCTAGTAGGTATTTAAAAAAACTTTTTTTAAAGGTGTTAAAGACATAAGTTTCCATGTGTCTATGAAGTTTTAGATTTTTTTAAGCTAGTACATCAAAGTTATTAAGGTTTTTGTCCCTCTTGGCGAAGGAAAAATTGAACACATAATTTGAAGCCACGCCCCTATCATATATGTCAGCGGATCTGCACCAAATTTTGCCCACTTGTGCCCCTATGTGTGAATATGGACCACAGCAAATTTGAAGGCGATTGAGTAAAGCGTTTGGGAGAAACAAGGAGCAGTTTGTGACCTGCAAACGTGCAAAAATGGGCCAAAAATGCACATTCAAAAATTCATAACTCTTTTTCTGTACATCTGAGCACATGGCTCGCGCTGACTTTTTTGTAGGTCTCTAGGTCCTACATATGCCTAAAAATTTTCGTAGCTCTAGGTCAAACGGGCCGGGACCAGGTGCACTTTTTCGACCTTAGGTGGCGCTGCAGAGCCATTTTTTTTGCATTGTTTTGGGAAACACAAAAATATCCAATTTTTCACCGGGCCCGACAAATGTGCAAATTTTGGTGACTTTTCGTGCATGTTTAGGCCCTCAAAAATGGAAAAGCGCTGCACAGTAAATAATAATAATAATAATAATAATAATAATAATAATAATAATAATAATAATAATCTGGAGAAAAACAAGAGGGCTCTCGCAGCGGTAGCTGCTCGGGCCCTAATAATAAGAACTAGAGCTGCAAGCAGCTATAAAGGGCCCTCGCAGACCTGTGCACGTTGGGGTATGAACAGGTCGGGGTATGAACAAGGACTATGAACAATGAAATAGTAGTTGTAGATGTTTTCAGTGCAGGACTCTTACCAAATATGTAAAATTTAGACAAGGTGGGACAATGTGGGTGGAGTTACTGCAGCTTTTATTGTTCCAATTTTGTGACTTTCAATGCCATATAGGCCACACCCACTGTCGAAACATCGTACTGATTTGTGGAGGGCATAAGGCGTGGCCACTGGCTTTTCAGAAAACATTTAAGGGATATCACTTCAAGGGGCTCAGCAGAGTACATAAAAACATTAAGGATTTGCTATATTTTTTGCTGCCACTAGGTGGCGCTCGTACTATGATAAAAAATAGGCTTGTAGGTGTGTTTCACATTGGACTCCCATCCCATATACGAAGTTTTAAAAATATCAGATCATCTAGGTCCAATTTTAGCACCTTTTACCGTTTTGGCGAGACATCGGATTTTGAGTTGGCATAGAGGCCACGCCCTTTATTGAAAAGTCATAAAAGTTGAGAACCTTAATGTTCCAATGTGTCATAGCTTTTCCGACCATTTTTGAGTTCATTTCGTCAAACAGGCATTTCACAGTACATAAAAGTATAAAAAATGAGACTTTTGTCCGCCACTGGGTGGCGCTGTAAATGATTTGAAAGTTTATCACATAGCTGTATTATTGCATGACTTTTAAAGTCCCAGGAAAGTTTCAGATGGTTTGAAGCTGTCATAGCTGAATTAATATTTTTGTCACTCTTGGCGAAGGAAGTATTAAACATAATTTGAAGCTCCGCCCCCATCTTTTCTGTCAAGAGATCTTCACGATATTTGGACTATGTGTGCCCCTCAGTTGGATAATGATTCATGCCAAAGTTGAAGGTAATGGGGTGAATCGTTTAAGAGAAAAAGGCACTAGTTTGAGACCAGCTAATGTCTAAGAATGGGACAAAACTGCACATTAAAAAAATTCATAACAATTTTTCTGTACATCCTAGCACATCACTTCTATTGACTTTTTTGTAGGACTTACAGTCCTTCATTTGCCTACAAAGTTTCATAGCTGTAGGTCAAACCAAACAGGATTGACTGTAATCTTTCGACTAATGACATTTTTTGCAGCCACTAGGTGGCGCTAGCTTTAAACTGGAATATATTTTTGTCAATATATTCAGGGGAATATTTTTATCCAATGTGTGAAATTGTGAGAAGATCAGATCATCTGGGTCAAATTACAGCAACTTTTACTGGACAGATAAAGCTTGGGAATGAAAATGGTCATAGAGGCCACGGCCGTTATCGAAACTTCGTAAAATTTGGTGGAGGTCAGCATGGCTATCTAGAGGCTTTTCAGACTTAATTTCAGCGATATTACTTCAAAGGGCTCAGCTAAACACATAAAAACGTTTAAAAAATGCTATATTTTTGGCTGCCACTAGGTGGCGCTCGCACTATAACAAAAAATACGTTGATAGGTGTATTCCGCATTGGAAACCCATCAAATATATGAAGTTTAGAAAAGATAAGACCATCTGGGACCAAACACAGCAACTTTGTTCGTTTTGGCAAGACATCAGACTGACATTTTTGTTTGCCACTAGATGGCCTTATAAGCAATTGAAGATTTTTTTAAACACTTGTGTTAAGGGCTTAAGTCTTCATGTGTATGTGAAGTTTCAGATTTTTCTAAGCTTGTAAAGCTGAGTTATAAAGGTTTGTTTCACATGTGGCAAAGTAATCATCAAAGGCATAATAGAAAGCCCCGCCCCCAACATATTTGATGGCGGATCATCACAAAAATTTGAACAATTGTGCCTCACAGTCAGATAAAACATCACAGCAAATTTGAAGTCGATCGGGTCAAGCGTTTGGGAGAAAAAAGGAGCAGTTCGGGACCTGCAAATGAGCAAAAACGGGCCAAAAGTGCACATTCAAAAATTCATAACTCTCTTTCTGTACATCTGAGCACATGGCTCGCGCTGACTTTTTTGTAGGGCTCGAGGTCCTACATAAGGCTACAAATTTTTGGAGCTCTAGGTCAAACGGGCCGGGAGTGAGAGGCTATTTTCCACTCATAAGGCCATTTTGGGGCCAATTACAGCCACTTTTTTCGTTTTGGCGAGTCATCTGACTTTGAGGTGGCGTGCAGACTACGCCCATTATCGAAAAGTCGTAAAATTTTAAAACCTTAATATTCCATGTCTTAATGATATTCTGACCAATTTTCATTTGTTTTACTCAAACAGACTGAGAACAATACATGAAAGTGTAAAAAATGACATTTTAATCAACCACTAGGCGGCGCAAGTAGGTATTAAAAAAAACTCTTTTTAAAGGTGTTAAAGACATAAGTTTCCATGTGTCTATGAAGTTTTAGATTTTTTTAAGCTAGTACATCAAAGTTATTAAGGTTTGTGTCCCTCTTGGCGAAGGAAAAATTGAACACATAATTTGAAGCCACGCCCCTATCATATATGTCAGCGGATCTGCACGAAATTTTGCCCACTTGTGCCCCTATGTGTGAATATGGACCACAGCAAATTTAAAGGCGATTGAGTAAAGCGTTTAGGAGAAACAAGGAGCAGTTTGGGACCTGCAAACGTGCAAAAATGGGCCAAAAATGCACATTCAAAAAATCATAACTCTTTTTCTGTACATCTGAGCACATGGCTCGCGCTGACTTTTTTGTAGGTCTCTAGGTCCTACATATGCCTAAAAATTTTTGTAGCTCTAGGTCAAACGGGCCGGGACCAGGTGCACTTTTTCGACCTTAGGTGGCGCTGCAGAGCCATTTTTTTTGCATTGTTTTGGGAAACACAAAAATATCCAATTTTTCACCGGGCCCGACAAATGTGCAAATTTTGGTGACTTTTCGTGCATGTTTAGGCCCTCAAAAATGGAAAAGCGCTGCACAGTAAATAATAATAATAATAATAATAATAATAATAATAAGAATAATAATCTGGAGAAAAACAAGAGGGCTCTCGCAGCGGTAGCTGCTCGGGCCCTAATAACTAGAGCTGCAAGCAGCTATAAAGGGCCCTCGCAGACCTGTGCACGTTGGGGTATGAACAGGCCGGGGTATGAACAAGGAGTATGAAAGATGAAAACTTAGTTGTAGATGACTTCAGTGCAGGACTCTTACCAAATATGTAAAATTTAGACAAGGTGGGACAATTTGGGTTGAGTTACTGCAGCTATTATTGTTACAGTTTTGTGACTCTCAATGCCGTATGGGCCACACCCACTGTGGAAACATCGTACTCATTTGTGGAGGGCATAAGGCATGGCCCCTGGCTTTTCAGAAAACATTTAAGGGATATCACTTCAAGGGGCTCAGCAGAGTACATAAAAACGTTAAGGATTTGCTATATATTTTTCTGCCTTTAGGTGGCGCTCGTACTATGATAAAAAATAGGCTTGTAGTTGTGTTTCACATTGGACTCCCATCCCATATATGAAGTTTTAAAAATATCAGATCGTCTAGGTCCAATTACAGCAACTTTTACCGTTTTCGCGAGACATCGAATTTTGAGTTGGCATAGAGGCCACGCCCTTCATTGAAAAGTCATAAAAGTTGAGAACCTTAATGTTCCAATGCGTCATAGCTTTTCTGACCATTTTTGAGTTCATTTAGTCAAACAGGCATTTCACAGTACATAAAAGTATAAAAAATGAGATGTTAGTCCGCCACTGGGTGGCGCTGTGAATGATTTGAAAGTTTATCACATAGCTGTATTATTGCATGACTTTTAAAGTCCCAGGAAAGTTTCAGATGTTTTGAAGCTGTCATAGCTGAGTTATTAAGATTTTTGTCACTCATGGCGAAGGAAGTATTAAACATAATTTGAAGCTCTGCCCCCATCTTTTATGTCAAGAGATCCTCACGATATTTGGACTATGTGTGCCCCTCAGTTGGATAATGATTCATGCCAAAGTTGAAGGTAATGGGGTGAATCGTTTAAGAGAGAAAGGCACTAGTTTGAGACCATCTAATGTCTAAGAATGGGACAAAACTGCACATTAAAAAAATTCATAACAATTTTTCTGTACATCCTAGCACATCACTTCTATTGACATTTTTGTAGGTCTTACAGTCCTTCATTAGCCTACAAAGTTTCATAGCTGTAGGTCAAACCAAACAGGATTGACTGTAATCTTTCGACTAATGACTTTTTTTGCAGCCACTAGGTGGCGCTAGCTTTAAACTGGAATATATTTTTGTCGCTATGTTCAGGAGAATATTTTTATCCAATGTGTGAAATTGTGAGAAGATCAGATCATCTGGGTCAAATTACAGCAACTTTTACTGGACAGATAAAGCTTCGGAATGAAAATGGTCACAGAGGCCACGCCCATTATCGAAACTTCGTAAAATTTAATGGAGGTCAGCAAGGCTCTCTAGAGGCTTGTCAGACTTAATTTCAGCAATATTACTTCAAAGGGCTCAGCTACACACATAAAAACGTGTAAAAAATGCTATATTTTTGGCTGCCACTAGGTGGCGCTCACACTATAGCAAAAAATAAGTTGATAGGTGTATTCCGCATTGGAAATCCATCAAATATGTAATGTTTAGAAAAGATAAGACCATCTGGGTCCAAATACAGCAATTTTGTTCGTTTTCGCGAGAAATCAGACTGACATTTTTGTTTGCCACTAGGTGGCCTTATAAGCAATTTAAGATTTTTTTAAACACATGTGTTAAGGGCTTGAGTCTTCATGTGTCTGTGAAGTTTCAGATTTTTCCAAGCTTGGAAAGCTGAGTTATAAAGGTTTGTTTCACATGTGGCAAAGTAATCATCAAAGGCTTAAAATGAAGCCCCGCCCCCAACATATTTGTTGGCGGATCGTCACGAAAATTTGAACAATTGTGCCTCACAGTCAGATAAAACATCACAGCAAATTTGAAGTCGATCGGGTCAAGCGTTTGGGAGAAAAAAGGAGCAGTTCGGGACCTGCAAATGAGCAGAAACGGGCCAAAAGTGCACATTCAAAAATTCATAACTCTCTTTCTGTACATCTGAGCACATGGCTCGCGCTGACTTTTTTGTAGGGCTCGAGGTCCTACATAAGGCTACAAATTTTTGGAGCTCTAGGTCAAACGGGCCGGGAGTGAGAGGCTATTTTCCACTCATAAGGCCATTTTGGGGCCAATTACAGCCACTTTTTTCGTTTTGGCGAGTCATCTGACTTTGAGGTGGCGTGCAGACTACGCCCATTATCGAAAAGTCGTAAAATTTTAAAACCTTAATATTCCATGTCTTAATGATATTCTGACCAGTTTTCACTTGTTTTACTCAAATAGACTGAGCACAATACATGAAAGTGTAAAAAATGACATTTTAATCAACCACTAGGCGGCGCTAGTAGGTATTTTAAAAAACTTTTTTCAACGGTGTTAAAGACATAATTTTTCATCTATCTATGAAGTTTTAGATTTTTTTAAGCTAGTACATCAAAGTTATTAAGGTTTATGTCACTCTTGGCGAAGGAAAAATTGAACACATAATTTGAAGCCACGCCCCTATCATATATGTCAGCGGATCTGCACGAAAATTTTGCCCAGTTGTGGCCCTATGTCTAATTATAGACCACAGCAAATTTGAGGGTGATTGCGTAAAGCGTTTAGGAGAAACAAGGAGCAGTTTAGGACCTGCAAACGTGCAAAAATGGGCCAAAAATGCACATTCAAAAATTCATAACTCTTTTTCTGTACATCTGAGCACATGGCTCACGCTGACTTTTTTGTAGGTCTCTAGGTCCTACATATGCCTAAAAATTTTCGTAGCTCTAGGTCAAACGGGCCGGGACCAGGTGCACTTTTTCGACCTTAGGTGGCGCTGCAGAGCCATTTTTTTTGCATTGTTTTGGGAAACACAAAATTAACAAATTTTTCACCGGGCCCGACAAATGTGCAAATTTTGGTGACTTTTCGTGCATGTTTAGGCCCTCAAAATTGGAAAAGCGCTGCACAGTAAATAATAATAATAATAACTAGAGCTGCAAGCAGCTATAAAGGGCCCTCGCAGACCTGTGCACGTTGGGGTATGAACAGGTCGGGGTATGAACAAGGACTATGAACAATGAAATAGTAGTTGTAGATGACTTCAGTGCAGGACTCTTACCAAATATGTAAAATTTAGACAAGGTGGGACAATGTGGGTGGAGTTACTGCAGCTTTTATTGTTCCAATTTTGTGACTTTCAATGCCATATAGGCCACACCCACTGTCGAAACATCGTACTGATTTGTGGAGGGCATAAGGCATGGCCACTGGCTTTTCAGAAAACATTTAAGGGATATCACTTCAAGGGGCTCAGCAGAGTACATAAAAACATTAAGGATTTGCTATATTTTTTGCTGCCACTAGGTGGCGCTCGTACTATGATAAAAAAATAGGCTTGTAGGTGTGTTTCACATTGGACTCCCATCCCATATATGAAGTTTTGCAAACATCAGATCATCTAGGTCCAATTACAGCAACTTTTACCGTTTTGGGGAGACATCAGACTTTGAGTTTGCATAGAGGCCACGCCCTTTAATGAAAAGTCATAAAAGTTGAGACCCTTAATCTTCCAATGTGTCATAGCTTTTCTGACCATTTTTTAGTTCATTTAGTCAAACAGGCATTTCACAGTACATAAAAGTATAAAAAATGAGATTTTTGTCCGCCACTGGGTGGCGCTGTAAATGATTAGAAAGTTTATCACATAGCTGTATTATTCCATGACTTTTAAAGTCCCAGGAAAGTTTCAGATGGTTTGAAGCTGTCATAGCTGAGTTATTAACATTTTTGTCACTCTTGGCGAAGGAATTATTAAACATAATTTGAAGCTCCGCCCCCATCTTTTCTGTCAAGAGATCTTCACGATATTTGGACTATGTGTGCCCCTCAGTTGGATAATGATTCATGCCAAAGTTGAAGGTAATGGGGTGAATCATTTAAGAGAAAAAGGCACTAGTTTGAGACCAGCTAATGTCTAAGAATGGGACAAAACTGCACATTAAAAAAATTCATAACAATTTTTCTGTACATCCTAGCACATCACTTGTATTGACTTTTTTGTAGGACATGCAGTCCTTCATTTGCCTACAAAGTTTCATAGCTGTAGGTCAAACCAAACAGGATTGACTGTAAGCGTTCGACTAATGACATTTTTTGCAGCCACTAGGTGGCGCTAGCTTTAAACTGGAATATATTTTTGTCGATATGTTCAGGAGAATATTTTCATCCAATGTGTGAAATTGTGAGAAGATCAGATCATCTGGGTCAAATTACAGCAACTTTTACTGGACAGATAAAGCTTCGGAATGAAAATGGCCGTAGAGGCCACACCCATTATCGAAACTTCGTAAAATTTGGTGGAGGTCAGCAGGGCTGTCTAGAGGCTTTTCAGACTTAATTTCAGCGATATTACTTCAAAGGGCTCAAATAAACACATAAAAATGTTTAAAAAATGCTATATTTTTGGCTGCCACTAGGTGGCGCTCGCACTATAACAAAAAATACGTTAATAGGTGTATTCCGCATTGGAAACCCATCAAATATATGAAGTTTAGAAAAGATAAGCCCATCTGGGACCAAACACAGCAACTTTGTTCGTTTTGGCGAGACATCAGACTGACATTTTTGTTTGCCACTAGATGGCTTTATAAGCAATTGAAGATTTTTTTAAACACTTGTGTTAAGGGCTTGAGTCTTCATGTGTCTGTGAATTGTCAGATTTTTCCAAGCTTGTAAAGCTGAGTTATAAAGGTTTGTTTCACATGTGGCAAAGTAATCATCAAAGGCATAATATAAAGCCCCGCCCCCAACATATTTGATGGCGGATCATCACAAAAATTTGAACAATTGTGCCTCACAGTCAGATAAAACATCACAGCAAATTTGAAGTCGATCAGGTCAAGGGTTTGGGAGAAAAAAGGAGCAGTTCGGGACCTGCAAATGAGCAAAAACGGGCCAAAAGTGCACATTCAAAAATTCATAACTCTCTTTCTGTACATCTGAGCACATGGCACGCGCTGACTTTTTTGTAGGGCTCGAGGTCCTACATAAGGCTACAAATTTTTGGAGCTCTAGGTCAAACGGGCCGGGAGTGAGAGGCTATTTTCCACTCATAAGGCCATTTTGGGGCCAATTACAGACACTTTTTTCGTTTTGGCGAGTCATCTGACTTTGAGGTGGCGTGCAGACTACGCCCATTATCGAAAAGTCGTAAAATTTTAAAACCTTAATATTCCATGTGTTAATGATATTCTGACCGATTTTCATTTGTTTTACTCAAACAGACTGAGCACAATACATGAAAGTGTAAAAAATGACATTTTAATCAACCACTAGGCGGCGCTAGTAGGTATTAAAAAAATTTTTTTTCAAAGGTGTTAAAGACATAAGTTTCCATGTGTCTATGAAGTTTTAGATTTTTTTAAGCTAATACATCAAAGTTATTAAGGTTTATGTCCCTCTTGGCGAAGGAAAAATTGAACACATAATTTGAAGCCACGCCCCTATCATATATGCCAGCGGATCTGCACCAAATTTTGCCCACTTGTGCCCCTATGTGTGAATATGCACCACAGCAAATTTGAAGGTGATTGAGTAAAGCGTTTAGGAGAAACAAGGAGCAGTTTGGGACCTACAAACGTGCAAAAAAGGGCCAAAAATGCACATTCAAAAATTCATAACTCTTTTTCTGTACATCTGAGCACATGGCTCGCGCTGACTTTTTTGTAGGTCTCTAGGTCCTACATATGCCTAAAAATTTTCGTAGCTCTAGGTCAAACGGGCCGGGACCAGGTGCACTTTTTCAACCTTAGGTGGCGCTGCAGAGCCATTTTTTTTGCATTGTTTTGGGAAACACAAAAATATCCAATTTTTCACCGGGCCCGACAAATGTGCAAATTTTGGTGACTTTTCGTGCATGTTTAGGCCCTCAAAAATGGAAAAGCGCTGCACAGTAAA
The DNA here is from genome assembly GCF_059441005.1 of Hippichthys cyanospilos. NCBI lineage: Eukaryota > Metazoa > Chordata > Actinopteri > Syngnathiformes > Syngnathidae > Hippichthys > Hippichthys cyanospilos. Next base: position 35,940,134 of record NC_142369.1, on the reverse strand, counting down.
TAATAATAATAATAATAATAATAATAATAATAATCTGGAGAAAAACAAGAGGGCTCTCGCAGCGGTAGCTGCTCGGGCCCTAATAATAATAACTAGAGCTGCAAGCAGCTATAAAGGGCCCTCGCAGACCTGTGCACGTTGGGCTATGAACAGGTCGGGGTATGAACAAGGACTATGAACGATGAAAAAGTAGTTGTAGATCACTTCAGTGCAGGACTCTTACCAAATATGTAAAATTTAGTCAAGGTGGGACATTGTGGGTGGAGTTACTGCAGCTTTTATTGTTCCAATGTTGTGACTTTCAATGCCATATAGGCCACACCCACTGTCGAAACATCGTACTGATTTGTGGAGGGCATAAGGCATGGCCACTGGCTTTTCAGAAAACATTTAAGGGATATCACTTCAAGGGGCTCAGCAGAGTACATAAAAACATTAAGGATTGGCTTTTTTTTTGCTGCAACTAGGTGGCGCTTGTACTATGATAAAAAATTGGCATGTAGGTGTGTTTCACATTGGACTCCCATCCCATATATGAAGTTTTAAAAATATCAGATCGTCTAGGTCCATTTTCAGCAACTTCTACCGTTTTCACGAGACATCGGATTTTGAGTTGGCATAGAGGCCACGCCCTTTATTGAAAAGTCATAAAAGTTGGGAACCTTAATGTTCCAATGTGTCATAGCTTTTCTGACCATTTTTGAGTTCATTTAGTCAAACAGGCATTTCACAGTACATAAAAGTATAATAAATGAGATTTTTGTCCGCCACTGGGTGGCGCTGTAAATGATTTGAAATTTTATCACATAGCTGTATTATTGCATGACGTTTAAAGTCCCAGGAAAGTTTCAGATGGTTTGAAGCTGTCATAGCTGAGTTATTAAGATTTTTGTCACTCTTGGCGAAAGAAAATATTAAACATAATTTGAAGCTCCGCCCCCATCTTTTATGTCAAGAGATCTTCACGATATTTGGACTATGTGTGCCCCTCAGTTGGATAATGATTAATGCCAAAGTTTAAGGTAATGGGGTGAAGATTTTAAGAGAAAAAGGCACTAGTTTGAGACCAGCTAATGTCTAAGAATGGGACAAAACTGCACATTAAAAAAATTCATAACAATTTTTTTTGTACATCCTAGCACATCACTTTTATTGACTTTTTTGTAGGTCTTACAGTTCTTCATTAGCCTACAAAGTTTCATAGCTGTAGGTCAAACCAAACAGGATTGACTGTAATCTTTCGACTAATGACTTTTTGTGCAGCCACTAGGTGGCGCTAGCTTTAAACTGGAATATATTTTTGTCGCTATGTTCAGGAGAATATTTTTATCCAATGTGTGAAATTGTGAGAAGATCAGATCATCTGGGTCAAATTACCGCAACTTTTACTGGACAGATAAAGCTTCGGAATGAAAATGGTCATAGAGGCCACGCCCATTATCGAAACTTCGTAAAATTTGGTGGAGGTCAGCAAGGCTATCTAGAGGCTTGTCAGACTTAATTTCAGCGATATTACTTCAAAGGGCTCAGCTAAACACATAAAAACGTTTAAAAAATGCTATATTTTTGGCTGCCACTAGGTGGCGCTCGCACTATAGCAAAAAATACGTTGATAGGTGTATTCCGCATTGGAAATCCATCAAATATGTAATGTTTAGAAAAGATAAGACCATCTGGGTTCAAATACAGCAACTTTGTTCGTTTTCGCGAGAAATCAGACTGACATTTTTGTTTGCCACTAGGTGGCATTATAAGCAATTTAAGATTTTTTTAAACACATGTGTTAAGGGCTTGAGTCTTCATGTGTCTGTGAAGTTTCAGATTTTTTCAAGCTTGGAAAGCTGAGTTATAAAGGTTTGTTTCACATGTGGCAAAGTAATCATCAAAGGCTTAATATGAAGACCCGCCCCCAACATATTTGATTGCGGATCGTCACGAAAATTTGAACAATTGTGCCACACAGTCAGATAAAACATCACAGCAAATTTGAAGTCGATCGGGTCAAGCGTTTGGGAGAAAAAAGGATCAGTTCGGGACCTGCAAATGAGCAAAAACGGGCCAAAGGTGCACATTCAAAAATTCATAACTCTCTTTCTGTACATCTGAGCATATGGCTCGCGCTGACTTTTTTGTAGGACTTGAGGTCCTACATAAGGCTACAAATTTTTGTAGCTCTAGGTCAAATGGGCCGGGAGTAAGAGGCTATTTTCCACTCATAAGGCCATTTTGGGGCCAATTACAGCCACTTTTTTCGTTTTGGCGGGTCATCTGACTTTGAAGTGGCGTGCAGACCACGCCCATTATGGAAAAGTCATAAAATTTTAAAATCTTAATATTCCATGTGTTAATGATATTCTGACCAATTTTCACTTGTCTTACTCAAACAGACTGAGCACAATACATGAAAGTGTAAAAAATGACATTTTAATCAACCACTAGGCGGCGCTAGTAGGTATTGAAAAAAACTTTGTTTAAAGGTGTTAAAGACATAAGTTTCCATGTGTCTATGAAGTTTTAGATTTTTTTAAGCTAGTACATCAAAGTTATTAAGGTTTATGTCTCTCTTGGCGAAGGAAAAATTGAACACATAATTTGAAGCCACGCCCCTATCATATATGTCAGCGGATCTGCACCAAATTTTGCCCAGTTGTGCCCCTATGTGTGAATATGGACCACAGCAAATTTGAAGGTGATTGAGTAAAGCGTTTAGGAGAAACAAGGAGCAGTTTGGGACCTACAAACGTGCAAAAATGGGCCAAAAATGCACATTCAAAAATTCATAACTCTTTTTCCATACATCTGAGCACATGGCTCGCGCTGACTTTTTTGTAGGTCTCTAGGCCCTTCATATGCCTAAAAATTTTCGTAGCTCTAGGTCAAACGGGCCGGGACCAGGTGCACTTTTTCAACCTTAGGTGGCGCTGCAGAGCAATTTTTTTTGCATTCTTTTGAGAAACACAAAAATATCCAATTTTTCACCGGGCCCGACAAATGTGCAAATTTTGGTGACTTTTCGTGCATGTTTAGGCCCTCAAAAATGGAAAAGCGCTGCACAGTAAATAATAATAATAACTAGAGCTGCAAGCAGCTATAAAGGGCCCTCGCAGACCTGTGCACGTTGGGGTATTAACAGGTCTGGGTATGAACAAGGACTATGAACGATGAAAAAGTAGTTGTAGATGACTTCAGTGCAGGACTCTTACCAAATATGTAAAATTTAGACAAGGTGGGACAATGTGGGTGGAGTTACTGCAGCTTTTATTGTTCCAATTTTGTGACTTTCAATGCGATATAGGCCACATTCACTGTCGAAACATCGTACTGATTTGCGGAGGGCATAAGGCATGGCCACTGGCTTTTCAAAAAACATTTAAGGGATGTCACTTCAAGGGGCTCAGCAGAGTACATAAAAACATTAAGGAATTGCTATATTTTTTGCTGCCACTAGGTGGCGCTCGTACTATGATTAAAAAATAGGCCTGTAGGTGTGTTTCACATTGGACTCCCATCCCATATATGAATTTTTAAAAATATATGATCGTCTAGGTCCAATTACAGCAACTTTTACCGTTTTCGCGAGACATCGGATTTTGAGTTGGCATAGAGGCCACGCCCTTTAATGAAAAGTCATAAAAGTTGAGAACCTTAATGTTCCAATGTGTCATAGCTTTTCTGACCATTTTTGAGGTCATTTAGTCAAACAGGCATTTCAGAGTACATAAAAGTATAAAAAATGAGATTTTTGTCCGCCACTGGGTGGCGCTGTAAATGATTTGAAAGTTTATCACATAGCTGTATTATTGCATTACTTTTAAAGGCCCAGGAAAGTTTCAGATGGTTTGAAGCTGTCATAGCTGAGTTAATAATATTTTTGTCACTCTTGGCGAAGGAAATATTAAACATAATTTGAAGCTCCGCCCCCATCTTTTATGTCAAGAGATCTTCACGATATTTGGCCTATGTGTGCCCCTCAGTTGGATAATGATTCATGCCAAAGTTGAAGGTAATGGGGTGAATCGTTTAAGAGAAAAAGGCACTAGTTTGAGACGAGCTAATGTCTAAGAATGGGACAAAACTGCACATTAAAAAAATTCATAACAATTTTTCTGTACATCTTAGCACATCACTTCTATTGACTTTTTTGTAGGTCTTGCAGTCCTTCATTTGCCTACAAAGTTTCATAGCTGTAGGTCAAACCAAACAGGATTGACTGTAATCTTTCGACTAATGACATTTTTTGCAGCCACTAGGTGGCGCTAGCTTTAAACTGGAATATATTTGTGTCGATATGTTCAGAAGAATATTATCATCCAATGTGTGAAATTGTGAGAAGATCAGATCATCTGGGTCAAATTACAGCAACTTTTACTGGACAGATAAAGCTTCGGAATGAAAATGGTCGTAGAGACCACGGCCATTATCGAAACTTCGTAAAATTTGGTGGAGGTCAGCAGAGCTGTCTAGAGGCTTTGCAGACTTAATTTCAGCGATATTACATCAAAGGGCTCAGCTAAACACATAAAAACGTTTAAAAAATGCTATATTTTTGGCTGCCACTAGGTGGCGCTCGCACTATAACAAAAAATACGTTGATAGGTGTATTCCGCATTGGAAACCCATCAAATATATGAAGTTTAGAAAAAATAAGACCATCTGGGACCAAACACAGCAACTTTGTTCGTTTTGGCGAGACATCAGACTGACATTTTTGTTTACCACTAGATGGCCTTATAAGCAATTGAAGATGTTTTTAAACACTTGTGTTAAGGGCTTAAGTCTTCATGTGTATGTGAAGTTTCAGATTTTTCTAAGCTTTTAAAGCTGAGTTATAAAGGTTTGTTTCACATGTGGCAAAGTAATCATCAAAGGCATAATATGAAGCCCCGCCCCCAACATATTTGATGGCGGATCATCCCGAAAATTTGAACAATTGTGCCTGACAGTCAGATAAAACATCACAGCAAATTTGAAGTCGATCGGGTCAAGCGTTTGGGAGAAAAAAGGAGCAGTTCGGGACCTGCAAATGAGCAAAAACGGGCCAAAAGTGCACATTCAAAAATTCATAACTCTCTTTCTGTACATCTGAGCATATGGCCCGCGCTGACTTTTTTGTAGGGCTCGAGGTCCTACATAAGACTACAAATTTTTGGAGCTCTAGGTCAAACGGGCCGGGAGTGAGAGGCTATTTTCCACTCATAAGGCCATTTTGGGGCCAATTACAGCCACTTTTTTCGTTTTGGCGAGTCATCTGACTTTGAGGTGGCGTGCAGACTACGCCCATTATCGAAAAGTCGTAAAATTTTAAAACCTTAATATTCCATGTCTTATTGATATTCTGACCAATTTTCATTTGTTTTACTCAAACAGACTGAGCACAATACATGAAAGTGTAAAAAATGACATTTTAATCAACCACTAGGCGGCGCTAGTAGGTATTTAAAAAAACGTTTTTGAAAGGTGTTAAAGACATAAGTTTCCATGTGTCTATGAAGTTTTAGATTTTTTTAAGCTAGTACATCAAAGTTATTAAGGTTTTTGTCCCTCTTGGCGAAGGAAAAATTGAACACATAATTTGAAGCCACGCCCCTATCATATATGCCAGCAGATCTGCACCAAATTTTGCCCACTTGTGCCCCTACGTGTGAATATGGACCACAGCAAATTTGAAGGTGATTGAGTAAAGCGTTTAGGAGAAACAAGGAGCAGTTTGGGACCTACAAACGTGCAAAAATGGGCCAAAAATGCACATTCAAAAATTCATAACTCTTTTTCTGTACATTTGAGCACATGGCTCGCGCTGACTTTTTTGTAGGTCTCTAGGTCCTACATATGCCTAAAAATTTTCGTAGCTCTAGGTCAAACGGGCCGGGACCAGGTGCACTTTTTCGACCTTAGGTGGCGCTGCAGAGCCATTGTTTTTGCATTGTTTTGGGAAACACAAAAATATCCAATTTTTCACCGGGCCCGACAAATGTGCAAATTTTGGTGACTTTTCGTGCATGTTTAGGCCCTCAAAAATGGAAAAGCGCTGCACAGTAAATAATAATAATAACTAGAGCTGCAAGCAGCTATAAAGGGCCCTCGCAGACCTGTGCACGTTGGGGTATGAACAGGTCGGGGTATGAACAAGGACTATGAACAATGAAATAGTAGTTGTAGATGACTTCAGTGCAGGACTCTTACCAAATATGTAAAATTTAGACAAGGTGGGACAATGTGGGTGGAGTTACTGCAGCTTTTATTGTTCCAATTTTGTGACTTTCAATGCCATATAGGCCACACCCACTGTCGAAACATCGTACTGATTTGTGGAGGGCATAAGGCATGGCCACTGGCTTTTCAGAAAACATTTAAGGGATATCACTTCAAGGGGCTCAGCAGAGTACATAAAAACATTAAGGATTTGTTATATTTTTTGCTGCCACTAGGTGGCGCTCGTACTATGATAAAAAATAGGCTTGTAGGTGTGTTTCACATTGGACTCCCATCCCATATATGAAGTTTTGCAAACATCAGATCATCTAGGTCCAATTACAGCAACTTTCACCGTTTTGGGGAGACATCAGACTTTGAGTTTGCATAGAGGCCACGCCCTTTAATGAAAAGTCATAAAAGTTGAGAACCTTAATGTTCCAATGTGTCATAGCTTTTCTGACCATTTTTTAGTTCATTTAGTCAAACAGGCATTTCACAGTACATAAAAGTATAAAAAATGAGATTTTTGTCCGCCACTGGGTGGCGCTGTAAATGATTTGAAAGTTTATCACATAGCTGTATTATTGCATGACTTTTAAAGTCCCAGGAAAGTTTCAGATGGTTTGAAGCTGTCATAGCTGAGTTATTAACATTTTTGTCACTCTTGGCGAAGGAAGTATTAAACATAATTTGAAGCTCCGCCCCCATCTTTTCTGTCAAGAGATCTTCACGATATTTGGACTATGTGTGCCCCTCAGTTGGATAATGATTCATGCCAAAGTTGAAGGTAATGGGGTGAATCGTTTAAGAGAAAAAGGCACTAGTTTGAGACCAGCTAATGTCTAAGAATGGGACAAAACTGCACATTAAAAAAATTCTTAACAATTTTTCTGTACATCCTAGCACATCACTTCTATTGACTTTTTTGTAGGTCTTGCAGTTCTTCATTTGCCTACAAAGTTTCATAGCTGTAGGTCAAACCAAACAGGATTGACGGTAATCTTTCGACTAATGACATTTTTTGCAGCCACTAGGTGGCGCTAGCTTTAAACTGGAATATATTTTTGTCGATATGTTCAGGAGAATATTTTCATCCAATGTGTGAAATTGTGAGAAGATCAGATCATCTGGGTCAAATTAGAGCAACTTTTACTGGACAGATAAAGCTTCGGAATGAAAATGGTCGTAGAGGCCACGCCCATAATTGAAACTTCGTAAAATTTGGTGGAGGTCAGCAGGGCTGTCTAGAGGCTTTTCAGACCTAATTTCAGCGATATTACATCAAAGGGCTCAGCTAAACACATAAAAACGTTTAAAAAATGCTCTATTTTTGGCTGCCACTAGGTGGCGCTCGCACTATAACAAAAAATACGTTGTTAGGTGTATTCCGCATTGGAAACCCATCAAATATATGAAGTTTAGAAAAGATAAGACCATCTGGGACCAAACACAGCAACTTTGTTCGTTTTGGCGAGACATCAGACTGACATTTTTGTTTGCCACTAGATGGCCTTATAAGCAATTGAAGATTTTTTTAAACACTTGTGTTAAGGGCTTGAGTCTCCATGTGTCTGTGAAGTTTCAGATTTTTCCAAGCTTGTAAAGCTGAGTTATAAAGGTTTGTTTCACATGTGGCAAAGTAATCATCAAAGGCATAATATAAAGCCCCGCCCCCAACATATTTGGTGGCGGATCATCACAAAAATGTGAACAATTGTGCCTGACAGTCAGATAAAACATCACAGCAAATTTGAAGTCGATCGGGTCAAGCGTTTGGGAGAAAAAAGGAGCAGTTCGGGACCTGCAAATGAGCAAAAACGGGCTAAAGGTGCACATTCAAAAATTCATAACTCTCTTTCTGTACATCTGAGCACATGGCTCGCGCTGACTTTTTTGTAGGGCTCGAGGTCCTACATAAGGCTACAAATTTTTGGAGCTCTAGGTCAAACGGGCCGGGAGTGAGAGGCTATTTTCCACTCATAAGGCCATTTTGGGGCCAATTACAGCCACTTTTTTCGTTTTGGCGAGTCATCTGACTTTGAGGTGGCGTGCAGACTACGCCCATTATCGAAAAGTCGTAAAATTTTAAAACCTTAATATTCCATGTCTTAATGATATTCTGACCAATTTTCATTTGTTTTACTCAAACAGACTGAGCACAATACATGAAAGTGTAAAAAATGACATTTTAATCAACCACTAGGCGGCGCTAGTAGGTATTTAAAAAAACTTTTTTTAAAGGTGTTAAAGACATAAGTTTCCATGTGTCTATGAAGTTTTAGATTTTTTTAAGCTAGTACATCAAAGTTATTAAGGTTTTTGTCACTCTTGGCGAAGGAAAAATTGAACACATAATTTGAAGCCACGCCCCTATCATATATGTCAGCGGATCTGCACCAAATTTTGCCCACTTGTGCCCCTATGTGTGAATATGGACCACAGCAAATTTGAAGGCGATTGAGTAAAGCGTTTGGGAGAAACAAGGAGCAGTTTGGGACCTGCAAACGTGCAAAAATGGGCCAAAAATGCACATTCAAAAATTCATAACTCTTTTTCTGTACATCTGAGCACATGGCTTGCGCTGACTTTTTTGTAGGTCTCTAGGTCCTACATATGCCTAAAAATTTTCGTAGCTCTAGGTCAAACGGGCCGGGACCAGGTGCACTTTTTCGACCTTAGGTGGCGCTGCAGAGCCATTTTTTTTGCATTGTTTTGGGAAACACAAAAATATCCAATTTTTCACCGGGCCCGACAAATGTGCAAATTTTGGTGACTTTTCGTGCATGTTTAGGCCCTCAAAAATGGAAAAGCGCTGCACAGTAAATAATAATAATAATAATAATAATAATAATAATAATAATAATAATAATAATAATCTGGAGAAAAACAAGAGGGCTCTCGCAGCGGTAGCTGCTCGGGCCCTAATAATAATAATAATAATAATAATAATAATAATAATAATAATCTGGAGAAAAACAAGAGGGCTCTCGCAGCGGTAGCTGCTCGGGCCCTAATAATAATAATCTGGAGAAAAACAAGAGGGCTCTCGCAGCGGTAGCTGCTCGGGCCCTAATAATAATAATAATAATCTGGAGAAAAACAAGAGGGCTCTCGCAGCGGTAGCTGCTCGGGCCCTAATAATAATCTGGAGAAAAACAAGAGGGCTCTCGCAGCGGTAGCTGCTCGGGCCCTAACTAGAGCTGCAAGCAGCTATAAAGGGCCCTCGCAGACCTGTGCACGTTGAGGTATGAACAGGTCGGGGTATGAACAAGGACTATGAACGATGAAAAAGTAGTTGTAGATGACTTCAGTGCAGGACTATTACCAAATATGTAAAATTTAGACAAGGTGGGACAATGTGTGTGGAGTTACTGCAGCTTTTATTGTTCCAATTTTGTGACTTTCAATGCCATATAGGCCACACCCACTGTCGAAACATTGTACTGATTTGTGGGGGGCATAAGGCATGGCCACTGGCTTTTCAGAAAACATTTAAGGGATATCACTTCAAGGGGCTCAGCATAGTACATAAAAACATTAAGGATTTGCTATATATTTTGCTGCCACTAGGTGGCGCTCGTACTATGATAAAAAATAGGCTTGTAGGTGTGTTTCACATTGGACTCCCATCCCATATATGAAGTTTTGCAAACATCAGATCATCTAGGTCCAATTACAGCAACTTTTACCGTTTTGGTGAGAAATCGGACTTTGAGCTGGCATACAGGCCACGCCTTTGATTGAAAAATCATAAAAGTTGAGAACCTTCATTCTCCACTGTGTCATAGCTTTTCTGACCATTTTTTAGTTCATGTAGTCAAACAGACATTGCACAGTACATGAGAGTGTAAAAAATTAGATTTTTGTCCGCCACTAGGTGGCGCTGTAAATGATTTGGATGTTTATCACATAGCTGTATTAGGGCATGACTTTTAAACTCCCTGCAAGTGTTTCACATGATTTGAAGCTGAAACAGCTGAGTTATTAAGGTTTTTGTCACTCTTGGCGAAGAAAATATTCAAAACAATTTGAAGCTCCGCCCACATCTTACAAGTCATGGGATCTTCACAATTTTTGGGAGATTTGTGCCGCTATATCTGCTTATAGTCCATGCCAACGTAGAAGTTAATCGGGTGAACCGTTTAAGAGAAAAAGGCACTAGATTTAGACCGGCTAATGTCTAAGAATGGGGCAAAATTGCACATAAAAAAAAAATCATAAAAATTATTCTGTACATCTTAGCACATCACTCCTATTGACTTTTTTGTAGGTCTTACAATCCTACATATGCCTAAAAACTTTTATAGTGTTAGGTCAAACCAAACAGGAATAACTCCAATCTTTCGACTAATGACATTTTTTGCAGCCACTAGGTGGCGCTAGCTTTAAACTGGAATATATGTTTGTCGATGTCTTCAGGAACAGATTTTCATCCAATGTGTGAAATTGTGAGAAGATCAGATCATCTGGGTCAAATTACAGCAGCTTTTACTGGTCCGTTAAATTTTCGGAATGAAAATGGATGTAAAGGCCACGCCCATCATCAAAAATTCGTAAAATTTGGTGGAGGTCAGCAGGGCTGTCTAGAGGCTTGTCACACTTAATTTCAGCGATATTACTTCAAAGGGCTTAGCTAAACACGTAAAAATGTTTCAAAAATGCTAATTTTTTGTCTGCCACCAGGTGGCGCTCGCACTATAGCAAAAAATACGTTGATAGGTGTAATCTGCATTGGAAATCCATCAAATATGTAATGTTTAGAAAAGATAAGACTATCTGGGACCAAACACAGCAACTTTGTTCGTTTTGGCGAGACATCAGACTGACATTTTTGTTTGCCACTAGATGGCCTCACAAGCAATTGAAGATTTGTTTAACCACTTGTGTTAAGGGCTTGAGTCTCCATGTGTCTGTGTAGTGTCAGATTTTTCTAAGCTTGTAAAGCTGAGTTATAAAGGTTTGTTTCACATGTGGCAAAGTAATCATCAAAGGCATAATATAAAGCCCCGCCCCCAACATATTTGTTGGCGGATCGTCACAAAAATGTGAACAATTGTGCCTCACAGTCAGATAAAACATCACAGCAAATTTGAAGTCGATCGGGTCAAGCGTTTGGGAGAAAAAAGGAGCAGTTCGGGACCTGCAAATGAGCAAAAACGGGCCAAAAGTGCACATTCAAAAATTCATAACTCTCTTTCTGTACATCTGAGCATATGGCTCGCGCTGACTTTTTTGTAGGGCTCGAGGTCCTACATAAGGCTACAAATTCTTGTAGCTTTAGGTCAAACGGGCCGGGAGTGAGAGGCTATTTTCCACTCATAAGGCCATTTTGGGGCCAATTACAGCCACTTTTTTCGTTTTGGCGAGTCATCTGACTTTGAGGTGGCGTGCAGACTACGCCCATTATCGAAAAGTCGTAAAATTTCAAAACCTTAATATTCCATGTCTTAATGATATTCTGACCAATTTTCATTTGTTTTACTCAAACAGACTGAGCACAATACATGAAAGTGTAAAAAATGACATTTTAATCAACCACTAGGCGGCGCTAGTAGGTATTTAAAAAAACTTTTTTCAAAGGTGTTAAAGACATAAGTTTCCATGTGTGTATGAAGTTTTAGATTTTTTTAAGCTAGTACATCAAAGTTATTAAGGTTTATGTCACTCTTGGCGAAGGAAAAATTGAACACATAATTTGAAGCCACGCCCCTATCATATATGTCAGCGGATCTGCACCAAATTTTGCCCACTTGTGCCCCTATGTGTGAATATTGACCACAGCAAATTTGAAGGTGATTGAGTAAAGCGTTTAGGAGAAACAAAGAGCAGTTTGGGACCTGCAAACGTGCAAAAATGGGCCAAAAATGCACATTCAAAAATTCATAACTCTTTTTCTGTACATCTGAGCACATGGCTCACGCTGACTTTTTTGTAGGTCTCTAGGTCCTACATATGCCTAAAAATTTTCGTAGCTGTAGGTCAAACGGGCCGGGACCAGGTGCACTTTTTCAACCTTAGGTGGCGCTGCAGAGCCATTTTTTTTGCATTGTTTTGGGAAACACAAAATTATCCAATTTTTCACCGGGCCCGACAAATGTGCAAATTTTGGTGACTTTTCGTGCATGTTTAGGCCCTCAAAATTGGAAAAGCGCTGCACAGTAAATAATAATAATAATAATAACTAGAGCTGCAAGCAGCTATAAAGGGCCCTCGCAGACCTGTGCACGTTGGGGTATTAACAGGTCGGGGTATGAACAAGGACTATGAACGATGAAATAGTAGTTGTAGATGACTTCAGTGCAGGACTCTTACCAAATATGTACAATTTAGACAAGGTGGGACAATGTGGGTGGAGTTACTGCAGCTTTTTTTGTTCCAATTTTGTGACTTTCAATGCAACATAGGCCACATTCACTGTCGAAACATCGTACTGATTTGTGGAGGGCATAAGGCATGGCCACTGGCTTTTCAAAAAACATTTAAGGGATGTCACTTCAAGGGCCTCAGCAGACTACATAAAATCATTAAGGATTTGCTATATTTTTTGCTGCCACTAGGTGGCGCTCGTACTATGAATAAAAAATAGGCTTGTAGGTGTGTTTCACATTGGACTCCCATCCCATATATGAAGTTTTAAAAATATAAGATCGTCTAGGTCCAATTACAGCAACTTTTACCGTTTTCGCGAGACATCGGATTTTGAGTTGGCATAGAGGCCACGCCCTTTAAAGAAAAGTCATAAAAGTTGAGAACCTTAATGTTCCAATGTGTCATAGCTTTTCTGACCATTTTTTAGTTCATTTAGTCAAACAGGCATTTCACAGTACATAAAAGTATAAAAAATGAGATTTTTGTCCGCCACTGGGTGGCGCTGTAAATGATTTGAAAGTTTATCACATAGCTGTATTATTGCATTACTTTTAAAGGCCCAGGAAAGTTTCAGATGGTTTGAAGCTGTCATAGCTGAGTTATTAAGATTTTTGTCACTCTTGGCAAAGGAAGTATTAAACATAATTTGAAGCTCCGCCCTCATCTTTTATGTCAAGAGATCTTCACGATATTTGGACTATGTGTGCCCCTCAGTTGGATAATGATTCATGCCAAAGTTGAAGGTAATGGGGTGAAACGTTTAAGAGAAAAAGGCACTAGTTTGAGACCAGCTAATGTCTAAGAATGGGACAAAACTGCACATTAAAAAAATTCATAACAATTTTTCTGTTCATCCTAGCACATCACTTCTATTGACTTTTTTATAGGTCTTGCAGTCCTTCATTTGCCTACAAAGTGTCATAGCTGTAGGTCAAACCAAACAGGATTGACTGTAATCTTTCGACTAATGACATTTTTTGCAGCCACTAGGGGACGCTAGCTTTCAACTTGAATATATTTTTGTCGGTATGTTCAGGAGAATATTTTCATCCAATGTGTGAAATTGTGAGAAGATCAGATCATCTGGGTCAAATTACAGCAACTTTTACTGGACAGATAAAGCTTCGGAATGAAAATGGTCGTAGAGGCCACGCCCATTATCGAAACTTCGTAAAATTTGGTGGAGGTCAGCAGGGCTGTCTAGAGGCTTTTCAGACTTAATTTCAGCGATATTACTTCAAAGGGCTCAGCTAAAAACATAAAAACGTTTAAAAAATGCTATGTTTTTGGCTGCCACTAGGTGGCGCTCGCACTATAACAAAAAATACGATGATAGGTGTATTCCGCATTGGAAACCCATCAAATATATGAAGTTTAGAAAAGAAAAGACTATCTGGGTCCAAACACAGCAACTTTGTTCGTTTTTGCGAGACATCAGACTGACATTTTTGTTTGCCACTAGGTGGCCTCATAAGCAATTCAAGATATTTTTAAACACATGTGTTAAAGGCTTAAGTCTCCATGTGTCTGTGAAGTTTCAGATTTTTCCAAGCGTGTAAAGCTGAGTTATAAAGGTTTGTTTCACATGTGGCAAAGTAAATATCAAAGGCATAATATGAAGCCCCGCCCCCAATAAATTTGATTGCGGATCATCACAAAAATTTGAACAATTGTGCCTCACAGTCAGATAAAACATCACAGTAAATTTGAAGTCGATCGGGTCAAGCGTTTGGGAGAAAAAAGGAGCAGTTCGGGACCTGCAAATGAGCAAAAACGGGCCAAAAGTGCACATTCAAAAATTCATAACTCTCTTTCTGTACATCTGAGCACATGGCTCGCGCTGACTTTATTGTAGGGCTCGAGGTCCTACATAAGGCTACAAATTTTTAGAGCTCTAGGTCAAACGGGCCGGGAGTGAGAGGCTATTTTCCACTCATAAGGCCATTTTGGGGCCAATTACAGCCACTTTTTTCGTTTTGGCGAGTCATCTGACTTTGAGGTGGCGTGCAGACTACGCCCATTATCGAAAAGTCGTAAAATTTTAAAACCTTAATATTCCATGTCTTAATGATATTCTGACCAATTTTCATTTGTTTTACTCAAACAGACTGAGCACAATACATGAAAGTTTAAAAAATGACATTTTAATCAACCACTAGGCGGCGCTAGTAGGTATTTAAAAAAACTTTTTTTAAAGGTGTTAAAGACATAAGTTTCCATGTGTCTATGAAGTTTTAGATTTTTTTAAGCTAGTACATCAAAGTTATTAAGGTTTATGTCTCTCTCGGCGAAGGAAAAATTGAACATATAATTTGAAGCCACGCCCCTATCATATATGTCAGCGGATCTGCACCAAATTTTGCCCACTTGTGCCCCTATGTGTGAATATGGACCACAGCAAATGTGAAGGCGATTGAGTAAAGCGTTTAGGAGAAACAAGGAGCAGTTTGGGACCTGCAAACGTGCAAAAATGGGCCAAAAATGCACATTCAAAAATTCATAACTCTTTTTCTGTACATCTGAGCACATGGCTCACGCTGACTTTTTTGTAGGGCTCTAGGTCCTACATATGCCAAAAAAATTTCGTAGCTCTAGGTCAAACAGGCCGGGACCAGGTGCACTTTTTCGACCTTAGGTGGCGCTGCAGAGCCATTTTTTTTGCATTGTTTTGGGAAACAGAAAAATATCCAATTTTTCACCGGGCCCGACAAATGTGCAAATTTTGGTGACTTTTCGTGCATGTTTAGGCCCTCAAAAATGGAAAAGCGCTGCACAGTAAATAATAATAATAATAATAATAATAAGAACTAGAGCTGCAAGCAGCTATAAAGGGCCCTCGCAGACCTGTGCACGTTGGAGTATGAACAGGTCGGGGTATGAACAAGGACTTTGAATGATGAAAAAGTAGTTGTAGATCACTTCAGTGCAGGACTATTACCAAATATGTAAACTTTAGACAAGGTGGGACAATGTGTGTGGAGTTACTGCAGCTTTTATTGTTCCAATTTTGTGACTTTCAATGCCATATAGGCCACAGCCACTGTCGAAACATCGTACTGATTTGTGGAGGGCATAAGGCATGGCCACTGGCTTTTCAGAAAACATTTAAGGGATATCACTTCAAGGGGCTCAGCAGAGTACATAAAAACATTAAGGATTTGCTATATTTTTTGCTGCCATTAGGTGGCGCTCGTACTATGATAAAAATAGGCTTGTAAGTGTGTTTCACATTGGACTCCCATCCCATATATGAAGTTTTGCAAACATCAGATCATCTAGGTCCAATTACAGCAACTTTTACCGTTTTGGCGAGACATCAGACTTTGAGTTTGCATAGAGGCCACGCCCTTTAATGAAAAGTCATATAAGTTGAGAACCTTAATGTTCCAATGTGTCATAGCTTTTCTGACCATTTTTGAGTTCATTTAGTCAAACAGGCATTTCAGAGTACATAAAAGTATAAAAAATGAGATTTTTGTCCGCCACTGGGTGGCGCTGTAAATGATTTGAAAGTTTATCACATAGCTGTATTATTGCATTACTTTTAAAGGCCCAGGAAAGTTTCAGATGGTTTGAAGCTGTCATAGCTGAGTTAATAATATTTTTGTCACTCTTGGCGAAGGAAATATTAAACATAATTTGAAGCTCCGCCACCATCTTGTATGTCAAGAGATCTTCACGATATTTGGGCTATGTGTGCCCCTCAGTTGGATAATGATTCATGCCAAAGTTGAAGGTAATGGGGTGAATCGTTTAAGAGAAAAAGGCACTAGTTTGAGACCAGCTAATGTCTAAGAATGGGACAAAACTGCACATTAAAAAAATTCATAACAATTTTTCTGTACATCTTAGCACATGACTTCTATTGACTTTTTTGTAGGTCTTGCAGTCCTTCATTTGCCTACAAAGTTTCATAGCTGTAGGTCAAACCAAACAGGATTGACTGTAATCTTTCGACTAATGACATTTTTTGCAGCCACTAGGTGGCGCTAGCTTTAAACTGGAATATATTTGTGTCGATATGTTCAGGAATATATTATCATCCAATGTGTGAAATTGTGAGAAGATCAGATCATCTGGGTCAAATTACAGCAACTTTTACTGGACAGATAAAGCTTCGGAATGAAAATGGTCGTAGAGACCACGCCCATTATCGAAACTTCGTAAAATTTGGTGGAGGTCAGCAGGGCTGTCTAGAGGCTTTGCAGACTTAATTTCAGCGATATTACATCAAAGGGCTCAGCTAAACACATAAAAACGTTTAAAAAATGCTATATTTTTGGCTGCCACTAGGTGGCGCGCGCACTATAACAAAAAATACGTTGATAGGTGTATTCCGCATTGGAAACCCATCAAATATATGAAGTTTAGAAAAGATAAGACCATCTGGGACCAAACACAGCAACTTTGTTCGTTTTGGCGAGACATCAGACTGACATTTTTGTTTGCCACTAGATGGCCTTATAAGCAATTGAAGATTTTTTTAAACACTTGTGTTAAGGGCTTAAGTCTTCATGTGTATGTGAAGTTTCAGATTTTTCTAAGCTTGTAAAGCTGAGTTATAAAGGTTTGTTTCACATGTGGCAAAGTAATCATCAAAGGCATAATATGAAGCCCCGCCCCCAACATATTTGATGGCGGATCATCCCGAAAATTTGAACAATTGTGCCTCACAGTCAGATCAAACATCACAGCAAATTTGAAGTCGATCGGGTCAAGCGTTTGGGAGAAAAAAGGAGCAGTTGGGGACCTGCAAATGAGCAAAAACGGGCCAAAAGTGCACATTCAAAAATTCATAACTCTCTTTCTGTACATTTGAGCATATGGCTCGCGCTGACTTTTTTGTAGGGCTCGAGGTCCTACATAAGGCTACAAATTTTTGGAGCTCTAGGTCAAACGGGCCGGGAGTGAGAGGCTATTTTCCACTCATAAGGCCATTTTGGGGCCAATTACAGCCACTTTTTTCGTTTTGGCGAGTCATCTGACTTTGAGGTGGCGTGCAGACTACGCCCATTATCGAAATGTCGTAAAATTTTAAAACCTTAATATTCCATGTCTTAATGATATTCTGACCAATTTTCATTTGTTTTACTCAAACAGACTGAGCACAATGCATGAAAGTGTAAAAAATAACATTTTAATCAACCACTAGGCGGCGGTAGTAGGTATTAAAAAAAATTTTTTTCAAAGGTGTTAAAGACATCAGTTTCCATGTGTCTATGAAGTTTTAGATTTTTTTAAGCTAGTACAACAAAGTTATTAAGGTTTATGTCACTCTTGGCGAAGGAAAAATTGAACACATAATTTGAAGCCACGCCCCTATCATATATGTCAGCGGATCTGCACCAAATTTTGCCCAGTTGTGCCCCTATGTGTGAATATGGACCACAGCAAATTTGAAGGTGATTGAGTAAAGCGTTTAGGAGAAACAAGGAGCAGTTTGGGACCTACAAACGTGCAAAAATGGGCCAAAAATGCACATTCAAAAATTCATAACTCTTTTTCCATACATCTGAGCACATGGCTCGCGCTGACTTTTTTGTAGGTCTCTAGGTCCTACATATGCCTAAAAATTTTCGTAGCTCTAGGTCAAACGGGCCGGGACCAGGTGCACTTTTTCAACCTTAGGTGGCGCTGCAGAGCCATTTTTTTTGCATTGTTTTGGGAAACAGAAAAATATCCAATTTTTCACCGGGCCCGACAAATGTGCAAATTTTGGTGAGTTTTCGTGCATGTTTAGGCCCTCAAAAATGGAAAAGCGCTGCACAGTAAATAATAATAATAATAATAACTAGAGCTGCAAGCAGCTATAAAGGGCCCTCGCAGACCTGTGCACGTTGGGGTATGAACAGGTCGGGGTATGAACAAGGACTATGAACAATGAAATAGTAGTTGTAGATGACTTCAGTGCAGGACTCTTACCAAATATGTAAAATTTAGACATGGTGGGACAATGTGGGTGGAGTTACTGCAGCTTTTATTGTTCCAATTTTGTTACTTTCAATGCCATATAGGCCACACCCACTGTCGAAACATCGTACTGATTTGTGGAGGGCATAAGGCATGGCCACTGGCTTTTCAGAAAACATTTAAGGGATATCACTTCAAGGGGCTCAGCAGAGTACATAAAAACATTAAGGATTTGCTATATTTTTTGCTGCCACTAAGTGGCGCTCGTACTATGATAAAAAATAGGCTTGTAGGTGTGTTTCACATTGGACTCCCATCCCATATATGAAGTTTTGCAAACATCAGATCATCTAGGTCCAATTACAGCAACTTTCACAATTTGGGGGAGACATCAGACTTTGAGTTTGCATAGAGGCCACGCCCTTTAATGAAAAGTCATAAAAGTTGAGAACCTTAATTTTCCAATGTGTCATAGCTTTTCTGACCATTTTTTAGTTCATTTAGTCAAACAGGCATTTCACAGTACATAAAAGTATAAAAAATGAGATTTTTGTCCGCCACTGGGTGGCGCTGTAAATGATTTGAAAGTTTATCACATAGCTGTATTATTGCATGACTTTTAAAGTCCCAGGAAAGTTTAAGATGGTTTGAAGCTGTCATAGCTGAGTTATTAACATTTTTGTCACTCTTGGCGAAGGAAGTATTAAACATAATTTGAAGCTCCGCCCCCATCTTTTCTGTCAAGAGATCTTCACGATATTTGGACTATGTGTGCCCCTCAGTTGGATAATGATTCATGCCAAAGTTGAAGGTAATGGGGTGAATCGTTTAAGAGAAAAAGGCACTAGTTTGAGACCAGCTAATGTCTAAGAATGGGACAAAACTGCACATTAAAAAAATTCTTAACAATTTCTCTGTACATCCTAGCACATCACTTCTATTGACTTTTTTGTAGGTTTTGCAGTCCTTCATTTGCCTACAAAGTTTCATAGCTGTAGGTCAAACCAAACAGGATTGACTGTAATCTTTCGACTAATGACATTTTTTGCAGCCACTAGGTGGCGCTAGCTTTAAACTGGAATATATTTTTGTCGATATGTTCAGGAGAATATTTTCATCCAATGTGTGAAATTGTGAGAAGATCAGATCATCTGGGTCAAATTACCGCAACTTTTACTGGACAGATAAAGCTTCGGAATGAAAATGGTCGTAGAGGCCACGCCCATTATCGAAACTTCGTAAAATTTGGTGGAGGTCATCAAGGCTGTCTAGAGGCTTTTCAGACTTAATTTCAGCGATATTACTTCAAAGGGCTCAGCTAAACATTTAAAAACGTTTAAAAAATGCTATATTTTTGGCTGCCACTAGGTGGCGCTCGCACTATAACAAAAAATACGTTGATAGGTGTATTCCGCATTGGAAACCCATCAAATATATGAAGTTTAGAAAAGATAAGACCATCTGGGACCAAACACAGCAACTTTGTTCGTTTTGGCGAGACATCAGACTGACATTTTTGTTTGCCACTAGATGGCCTTATAAGCAATTGAATATTTTTTTAAACACTTGTGTTAAGGGCTTGAGTCTCCATGTGTCTGTGAAGTTTCAGATTTTTCTAAGCTTGTAAAGCTGAGTTATAAAGGTTTGTTTCACATGTGGCAAAGTAATCATCAAAGGCATAATATAAAGCCCCGCCCCCAACATATTTGATGGCGGATCATCACAAAAATTTGAACAATTGTGCCTGACAGTCAGATAAAACATCACAGCAAATTTGAAGTCGATCGGGTCAAGCGTTAGGGAGAAAAAAGGAGCAGTTCGGGACCTGCAAATGAGCAAAAACGGGCTAAAGGTGCACATTCAAAAATTCATAACTCTCTTTCTGTACATCTGAGCATAGGGCTCGCGCTGACTTTTTTGTAGGGCTCGAGGTCCTACATAAGGCTACAAATTTTTGGAGCTCTAGGTCAAACGGGCCGGGAGTGAGAGGCTATTTTCCACTCATAAGGCCATTTTGGGGCCAATTACAGCCACTTTTTTCGTTTTGGCGAGTCATCTGACTTTGAGGTGGCGTGCAGACTACGCCCATTATCGAAAAGTCGTAAAATTTTAAAACCTTAATATTCCATGTCTTAATGATATTCTGACCAATTTTCATTTGTTTTACTCAAACAGACTGAGCACAATACATGAAAGTGTAAAAAATGACATTTTAATCAACCACTAGGCGGCGCTAGTAGGTATTTAAAAAAACTTTTTTTAAAGGTGTTAAAGATATAAGTTTCCATGTGTCTATGAAGTTTTAGATTTTTTTAAGCTAGTACATCAAAGTTATTAAGGTTTTTGTCACTCTTGGCGAAGGAAAAATTGAACACATAATTTGAAGCCACGCCCCTATCATATATGTCAGCGGATCTGCACCAAATTTTGCCCAATTGTGCCCCTATGTGTGAATATGGACCACAGCAAATTTGAAGGCGATTGAGTAAAGCGTTTGGGAGAAACAAGGAGCAGTTTGGGACCTGCAAACGTGCAAAAATGGGCCAAAAATGCACATTCAAAAATGCATAACTCTTTTTCTGTACATCTGAGCACATGGCTCGCGCTGACTTTTTTGTAGCTCTCTAGGTCCTACATATGCCTAAAAATTTTCGTAGCTCTAGGTCAAACGGGCCGGGACCAGGTGCACTTTTTCGACCTTAGGTGGCGCTGCAGAGCCATTTTTTTTGCATTGTTTTGGGAAACACAAAAATATCCAATTTTTCACCGGGCCCGACAAATGTGCAAATTTTGGTGACTTTTCGTGCATGTTTAGGCCCTCAAAAATGGAAAAGCGCTGCACAGTAAATAATAATAATAATAACTAGAGCTGCAAGCAGCTATAAAGGGCCCTCGCAGACCTGTGCACGTTGGGGTATGAACAGGTCGGGGTATGAACAAGGACTATGAACGATGAAAAAGTAGTTGTAGATGACTTCAGTGCAGGACTCTTACCAAATATGTAATTTGTAGAAAAGGTGGGACAATGTGGGTGGAGTTACTGCAGCTTTTATTGTTCCAATTTTGTGACTTACAATGCCATATAGGCCACACCCACTGTCGAAACCTCGTACTGATTTGTGGAGGGCATAAGGCATGGCCACTGGCTTTTCAGAAAACATTTAAGGGATATCACTTCAAGGGCCTCAGCAGAGTACATAAAAACATTAAGGATTTGCTATATTTTTTGCTGCCACTAGGTGGCGCTCGTACTGTGATAAAAATAGGCTTGTAGGTGTGTTTCACATTGGACTCCCATCCCATATATGAAGTTTTGCAAACATCAGATCATCTAGGTCCAAGTACAGCAACTTTTACCGTTTTGGGGAGACATCAGACTTTGAGTTTGCATAGAGGCCACGCCCTTTAATGAAAAGTCATAAAAGTTGAGAACCTTAATGTTCCAATGTGTCATAACTTTTCTGACCATTTTTTAGTTCATTTAGTCAAACAGGCATTTCACAGTACATAAAAGTATAAAAATTGAGATTTTTGTCCGCCACTGGGTGGCGCTGTAAATGATTTGAAAGTTTATCACATAGCTGTATTATTGCATGACGTTTAAAGTCCCAGGAAAGTTTCAGATGGTTTGAAGCTGTCAAAGCTGAGTTATTAAGATTTTTGTCACTCTTGGCGAAGGAAGTATTAAACATAATTTGAAGCTCCGCCCCCATCTTTTATGTCAAGAGATCTTCACAATATTTGGCCTATGTGTGCCCCTCAGTTGGATAATGATTCATGCCAAAGTTGAAGGTAATGGGGTGAATGGTTTAAGAGAAAAAGACACTAGTTTGAGACCAGCTAACGTCTAAGAATGGGACAAAACTGCACATTGAAAAAATTCATAACAATTTTTCTGTACATCCTAGCACATCACTTCTATTGACATGTTTGTAGGTCTTGCAGTTCTTCATTTGCCTACAAAGTTTCATAGCTGTCAGTCAAACCAAACAGGATTGACTGTAATCTTTCAACTAATTACATTTTTTGCAGCCACTAGGTGGCGCTAGCTTTAAACTGGAATATATTTTTGTCGATATGTTCAGGAGAATATTTTCATCCAATGTGTGAAATTGTGAGAAGATCAGATCATCTGGGTCAAATTAGAGCAACTTTTACTGGACAGATAAAGCTTCGGAATGAAAATGGTCGTAGAGGCCACGCCCATTATTGAAACTTCGTAAAATTTGGTGGAGGTCAGCAGGGCTGTCTAGAGGCTTTTCAGACCTAATTTCAGCGATATTACATCAAAGGGCTCAGCTAAACACATAAAAACGTTTAAAAAATGCTCTATTTTTGGCTGCCACTAGGTGGCGCTCGCACTATAACAAAAAATACGTTGTTAGGTGTATTCCGCATTGGAAACCCATCAAATATATGAAGTTTAGAAAAGATAAGACCATCTGGGACCAAACACAGCAACTTTGTTCGTTTTGGCGAGACATCAGACTGACATTTTTGTTTGCCACTAGATGGCCTTATAAGCAATTGAAGATTTTTTTAAACACTTGTGTTAAGGGCTTGAGTCTCCATGTGTCTGTGAAGTTTCAGATTTTTCCAAGCTTGTAAAGCTGAGTTATAAAGGTTTGTTTCACATGTGGCAAAGTAATCATCAAAGGCATAATATAAAGCCCCGCCCCCAACATATTTGGTGGCGGATCATCACAAAAATTTGAACAATTGTGCCTGACAGTCAGATAAAACATCACAGCAAATTTGAAGTCGATCGGGTCAAGCGTTTGGGAGAAAAAAGGAGCAGTTCGGGACCTGCAAATGAGCAAAAACGGGCTAAAGGTGCACATTCAAAAATTCATAACTCTCTTTCTGTACATCTGAGCACATGGCTCGCGCTGACTTTTTTGTAGGGCTCGAGGTCCTACATAAGGCTACAAATTTTTGGAGCTCTAGGTCAAACGGGCCGGGAGTGAGAGGCTATTTTCCACTCATAAGGCCATTTTGGGGCCAATTACAGCCACTTTTTTCGTTTTGGCGAGTCATCTGACTTTGAGGTGGCGTGAAGACTACGCCCATTATCGAAAAGTCGTAAAATTTTAAAACCTTAATATTCCATGTCTTAATGATATTCTGACCAATTTTCATTTGTTTTACTCAAACAGACTGAGCACAATACATGAAAGTGTAAAAAATGACATTTTAATCAACCACTAGGCGGCGCTAGTAGGTATTTAAAAAAACTTTTTTTAAAGGTGTTAAAGACATAAGTTTCCATGTGTCTATGAAGTTTTAGATTTTTTTAAGCTAGTACATCAAAGTTATTAAGGTTTTTGTCCCTCTTGGCGAAGGAAAAATTGAACACATAATTTGAAGCCACGCCCCTATCATATATGTCAGCGGATCTGCACCAAATTTTGCCCACTTGTGCCCCTATGTGTGAATATGGACCACAGCAAATTTGAAGGCGATTGAGTAAAGCGTTTGGGAGAAACAAGGAGCAGTTTGTGACCTGCAAACGTGCAAAAATGGGCCAAAAATGCACATTCAAAAATTCATAACTCTTTTTCTGTACATCTGAGCACATGGCTCGCGCTGACTTTTTTGTAGGTCTCTAGGTCCTACATATGCCTAAAAATTTTCGTAGCTCTAGGTCAAACGGGCCGGGACCAGGTGCACTTTTTCGACCTTAGGTGGCGCTGCAGAGCCATTTTTTTTGCATTGTTTTGGGAAACACAAAAATATCCAATTTTTCACCGGGCCCGACAAATGTGCAAATTTTGGTGACTTTTCGTGCATGTTTAGGCCCTCAAAAATGGAAAAGCGCTGCACAGTAAATAATAATAATAATAATAATAATAATAATAATAATAATAATAATAATAATAATCTGGAGAAAAACAAGAGGGCTCTCGCAGCGGTAGCTGCTCGGGCCCTAATAACTAGAGCTGCAAGCAGCTATAAAGGGCCCTCGCAGACCTGTGCACGTTGAGGTATGAACAGGTCGGGGTATGAACAAGGACTATGAACGATGAAAAAGTAGTTGTAGATGACTTCAGTGCAGGACTATTACCAAATATGTAAAATTTAGACAAGGTGGGACAATGTGTGTGGAGTTACTGCAGCTTTTATTGTTCCAATTTTGTGACTTTCAATGCCATATAGGCCACACCCACTGTCGAAACATTGTACTGATTTGTGGGGGGCATAAGGCATGGCCACTGGCTTTTCAGAAAACATTTAAGGGATATCACTTCAAGGGGCTCAGCAGAGTACATAAAAACATTAAGGATTTGCTATATATTTTGCTGCCACTAGGTGGCGCTCGTACTATGATAAAAAATAGGCTTGTAGGTGTGTTTCACATTGGACTCCCATCCCATATATGAAGTTTTGCAAACATCAGATCATCTAGGTCCAATTACAGCAACTTTTACCGTTTTCGCGAGACATCAGATTTTGAGTTGGCATAGAGGCCACGCACTTTAATGAAAAGTCATAAAAGTTGAGAACCTTAATGTTCCAATGTGTCATAGCTTTTCTGACCATTTTTGAGTTCATGTAGTCAAACAGACATTGCACAGTACATGAGAGTGTAAAAAATTAGATTTTTGTCCGCCACTAGGTGGCGCTGTAAATGATTTGGATGTTTATCACATAGCTGTATTAGGGCATGACTTTTAAACTCCCTGCAAGTGTTTCACATGATTTGAAGCAGAAACAGCTGAGTTATTAAGGTTTTTGTCACTCTTGGCGAAGAAAATATTCAAAACAATTTGAAGCTCCGCCCACATCTTACAAGTCATGGGATCTTCACAATTTTTGGGAGATTTGTGCCGCTATATCTGTTAATAGTCCATGCCAACGTAGAAGTTAATCGGGTAAACCGTTTAAGAGAAAAAGGCACTAGATTTAGACCGGCTAATGTCTAAGAATGGGGCAAAATTGCACATAAAAAAAAATCATAAAAATTATTCTGTACATCTTAGCACATCACTTCTATTGACTTTTTTGTAGGTCTTACAATCCTACATATGCCTAAAAACTTTTATAGTGTTAGGTCAAACCAAACAGGAATAACTCCAATCTTTCGACTAATGACATTTTTTGCAGCCACTAGGTGGCGCTAGCTTTAAACTGGAATATATGTTTGTCGATATCTTCAGGAACAGATTTTCATCCAATGTGTGAAATTGTGAGAAGATCAGATCATCTGGGTCAAATTACAGCAGCTTTTACTGGTCCGTTAAATTTTCGGAATGAAAATGGACGTAAAGGCCACGCCCATCATCGAAAATTCGTAAAATTTGGTGGAGGTCAGCAGGGCTGTCTAGAGGCTTGTCACACTTAATTTCAGCGATATTACTTCAAAGGGCTTAGCTAAACACGTAAAAATGTTTCAAAAATGCTATTTTTTTGTCTGCCACTAGGTGGCGCTCGCACTATAGCAAAAAATACGTTGATAGGTGTAATCTGCATTGGAAATCCATCAAATATGTAATGTTTAGAAAAGATAAGACTATCTGGGACCAAACACAGCAACTTTGTTCGTTTTGGCGAGACATCAGACTGACATTTTTGTTTGCCACTAGATGGCCTCACAAGCAATTGAAGATTTGTTTAACCACTTGTGTTAAGGGCTTGAGTCTCCATGTGTCTGTGAAGTTTCAGATTTTTCTAAGCTTGTAAAGCTGAGTTATAAAGGTTTGTTTCACATGTGGCAAAGTAATCATCAAAGGCATAATATAAAGGCCCGCCCCCAACATATTTGTTGGCGGATCGTCACAAAAATTTGAACAATTGTGCCTCACAGTCAGATAAAACATCACAGCAAATTTAAAGTCGATCGGGTCAAGCGTTTGGGAGAAAAAAGGAGCAGTTCGGGACCTGCAAATGAGCAAAAACAGGCCAAAAGTGCACATTCAAAAATTCATAACTCTCTTTCTGTACATCTGAGCATATGGCTCGCGCTGACTTTTTTGTAGGGCTCGAGGTCCTACATAAGGCTACAAATTTTTGTAGCTTTAGGTCAAACGGGCCGGGAGTGAGAGGCTATTTTCCACTCATAAGGCCATTTTGGGGCCAATTTCAGCCACTTTTTTCGTTTTGGCGAGTCATCTGACTTTGAGGTGGCGTGCAGACTATGCCCATTATCGAAAAGTCGTAAAATTTTAAAACCTTAATATTCCATGTCTTAATGATATTCTGACCAATTTTCATTTGTTTTACTCAAACAGACTGAGCACAATACATGAAAGTGTAAAAAATGACATTTTAATCAACCACTAAGTGGCGCTAGTAGGTATTTAAAAAAACTTTTTTCAAAGGTGTTAAAGACATAAGTTTCCATGTGTCTATGAAGTTTTAGATTTTTTTAAGCTAGTACATCAAAGTTATTAAGGTTTATGTCACTCTTGGCGAAGGAAAAATTGAACACATAATTTGAAGCCACGCCCCTATCATATATGTCAGCGGATCTGCACCAAATTTTGCCCACTTGTGCCCCTATGTGTGAATATTGACCACAGCAAATTTGAAGGTGATTGAGTAAAGCGTTTAGGAGAAACAAAGAGCAGTTTGGGACCTGCAAACGTGCAAAAATGGGCCAAAAATGCACATTCAAAAAATCATAACTCTTTTTCTGTACATCTGAGCACATGGCTCGCGCTGACTTTTTTGTAGGTCTCTAGGTCCTACATATGCCTAAAAATTTTCGTAGCTCTAGGTCAAACGGGCCGGGACCAGGTGCACTTTTTCAACCTTAGGTGGCGCTGCAGAGCCATTTTTTTTGCATTGTTTTGGGAAACACAAAATTATCCAATTTTTCACCGGGCCCGACAAATGTGCAAATTTTGGTGACTTTTCGTGCATGTTTAGGCCCTCAAAATTGGAAAAGCGCTGCACAGTAAATAATAATAATAATAATAATAATAATAATAATAATAATAATAATAATAATAATCTGGAGAAAAACAAGAGGGCTCTCGCAGCGGTAGCTGCTCGGGCCCTAATAATAATAATAAGAATAATAATCTGGAGAAAAACAAGAGGGCTCTCGCAGCGGTAGCTGCTCGGGCCCTAACTAGAGCTGCAAGCAGCTATAAAGGGCCCTCGCAGACCTGTGCACGTTGGGGTATGAACAGGTCGGGGTATGAACAAGGACTATGAATAATGAAAAATTAGTTGTAGATCACTTCAGTGCAGGACTATTACCAAATATGTAAAATTTAGACAAGGTGGGACAATGTGTGTTGAGTTACTGCAGCTTTTATTGTTCCAATTTTGTGACTTTCAATGCCATATAGGCCACACCCACTGTCGAAACATTGTACTGATTTGTGGAGGGCATAAGGCATGGCCACTGGCTTTTCAGAAAACATTTAAGGGATATCACTTCAAGGGGCTCAGCAGAGTACATAAAAAATTAAGGATTTGCTATATTTTTTGCTGCCATTAGGTGCCGCTCGTACTATGATGAAAAATAGGCTTGTAGGTGTGTTTCACATTGGACTCCCATCCCATATATGAAGTTTTGCAAACATCAGATCATCTAGGTCCAATTACAGCAACTTTTACCGTTTTTGCGAGACATAAGACTTTGAGTTGGCATAGAGGCCACGCCCTTTATTGAAAAGTCATAAAAGGTGAGAACCTTAATGTTCCAATGTGTCATAGCTTTTCTGACCATTTTTGAGTTCATTTAGTCAAACAGGCATTTCACAGTACATAAAAGTATAAAAAATGAGATTTTTGTACGCCACTGGGTGGCGCTGTAAATGATTTGAAAGTTTATCACATAGCTGTATTATTGCATGACTTTTAAAGTCCCAGGAAAGTTTCAGATGGTTTGAAGCTGTCATAGCTGAGTTATTAATATTTTTGTCACTCTTGGCGAAGGAAGTATTAAACATAGTTTGAAGCTCCGCCCCCATCTTTTCTGTCAAGAGATCGTCACGATATTTGGACTATGTGTGCCCCTCAGTTGGATAATGATTCATGCCAAAGTTGAAGGTAATGGGGTGAATCATTTAAGAGAAAAAGGCACTAGTTTGAGACCAGCTAATGTCTAAGAATGGGACAAAACTGCACATTAAAAAAAATCATAACAATTTTTCTGTACATCCTAGCACATCACTTCTATTGACTTTTTTGTAGGTCTTACAGTCCTTCATTTGCCTACAAAGTTTCATAGCTGTAGGTCAAACCAAACAGGATTGACTGTAATCTTTCGACTAATGACATTTTTTGCAGCCACTAGGTGGTGCTAGCTTTAAACTGGAATATATTTTTGTCGATATGTTCAGGAGAATATTTTCATCCAATGTGTGAAATTGTGAGAAGATCAGATCATATGGGTCAAATTACAGCAACTTTTACTGGACAGATAAAGCTTCGGAATGAAAATGGTCGTAGAGACCACGCCCATTATCGAAACTTTGTAAAATTTGGTGGAGGTCAGCGGGGCTGTCTAGAGGCTTTGCAGACTTAATTTCAGCGATATTACATGAAAGGGCTCAGCTAAACACATAAAAACGTTTAAAAACTGCTATATTTTTGGCTGCCACTAGGTAGCGCTCGCACTATAACAAAAAATCCGTTGATAGGTGTATACTGCATTGGAAACCCATCAAATATATGAAGTTTAGAAAAGATAAGACCATCTGGGACCAAACACAGCAACTTTGTTCGTTTTGGCGAGACATCAGACTGAGATTTTTGTTAGCCACTAGATGGCCTTATAAGCAATTGAAGATTTTTTTAAACACTTGTGTTAAGGGCTTAAGTCTTCATGTGTATGTGAAGTTTCAGATTTTTCTAAGCTTGTAAAGCTGAGTTATAAAGGTTTGTTTCACATGTGGCAAAGTAATCATCAAAGGCATAATATAAAGCCCCGCCCCCAACATGTTTGATGACGGATCATCACAAAAATTTGAATAATTGTGCCTCACAGTCAGATAAAACATCACAGCAAATTTGAAGTCGATCGGGTCAAGCGTTTGGGAGAAAAAAGGAGCAGTTCGGGACCTGCAAATGAGGAAAAACGGGCCAAAAGTGCACATTCAAAAATTCATAACTCTCTTTCTGTACATCTGAGCACATGGCTCGCGCTGACTTTTTTGTAGGGCTCGAGGTCCTACATAAGGCTACAAATTTTTAGAGCTCTAGGTCAAACGGGCCGGGAGTGAGAGGCTATTTTCCACTCATAAGGCCATTTTGGGGCCAATTACAGCCACTTTTTTCGTTTTGGCGAGTCATCTGACTTTGAGGTGGCGTGCAGACTTCGCCCATTATCGAAAAGTCGTAAAATTTTAAAACCTTAATATTCCATGTCTTATTGATATTCTGACCAATTTTCATTTGTTTTACTCAAACAGACTGAGCACAATACATGAAAGTGTAAAAAATGACATTTTAATCAACCACTAGGTGGCGCTAGTAGGTATTTAAAAAAACTTTTTATAAAGGTGTTAAAGACATAAGTTTCCATGTGTCTATGAAGTTTTAGATTTTTTTAAGCTAGTACATCAAAGTTATTAAGGTTTTTGTCCCTCTTGGCGAAGGAAAAATTGAACACATAATTTGAAGCCACGCCCCTATCATATATGTCAGCGGATCTGCACCAAATTTTGCCCACTTGTGCCCCTATGTGTGAATATGGACCACAGCAAATTTGAAGGCGATTGAGTAAAGCGTTTAGGAGAAACAAGGAGCAGTTTGGGACCTGCAAACGTGCAAAAATGGGCCAAAAATGCACATTCAAAAATTCATAACTCTCTTTCTGTACATCTGAGCACATGGCTCACGCTGACTTTTTTGTAGGTCTCTAGGTCCTACATATGCCTAAAAATTTTCGTAGCTCTAGGTCAAACGGGCCGGGACCTGGTGCACTTTTTCGACCTTAGGTGGCGCTGCAGAGCCATTTTTTTTGCATTGTTTTGGGAAACACAAAAATATCCAATTTTTCACCGGGCCCGACAAATGTGCAAATTTTGGTGACTTTTCGTGCATGTTTAGGCCCTCAAAAATGGAAAAGCGCTGCACAGTAAATAATAATAATAATAATAATAATAATCTGGAGAAAAACAAGAGGGCTCTCGCAGCGGTAGCTGCTCGGGCCCTAATAATCCGGTGAAAAACAAGAGGGCTAATAATAATAATAATCCGGTGAAAAACAAGAGGGCTCTCGCAGCGGTAGCTGCTCGGGCCCTAATAATAATCCGGAGAAAAACAAGAGGGCTCTCGCAGCGGTAGCTGCTCGGGCCCTAATAATAATAAGAATAATAATCTGGAGAAAAACAAGAGGGCTCTCGCAGCGGTAGCTGCTCGGGCCCTAATAATAATAATAATCTGGAGAAAAACAAGAGGGCTCTCGCAGCGGTAGCTGCTCGGGCCCTAATAATCCGGAGAAAAACAAGAGGGCTCTCGCAGCGGTAGCTGCTCGGGCCCTAATAATCCGGAAAAAACAAGAGGGCTCTCGCAGCGGTAGCTGCTCGGGCCCTAATAATAATAACGCGGTAGAATAACATATGTGTGAAGGTTCCACCTTCACACAATAATAATAATAAAGCGGTAGAATAACATACGTGTGAAGGTTCCACCTTCACACAATAATAATAAAGTCAAGGAATAACATATGTGTGAAGGTTTCACCTTCACACAATAATAAAGTCAAGGAAGGTTTCACCTTCACACAATAACAAAGTCAAGGACTAACGTGTGTGAAGGTTTCACCTTCACACAATAATAAAGAAAATGGCCGACAGGAATAACATTTGTGTGAAGGTTCCACCATCACACAATAAAGAAAATGGTCGACAGGAATAACATATGTGTGAAGGTTACACCTTCACACAATTATTTTTAATGTTTGTGAGTCGGCACGGGACGATATCAGAATCTGACGTTATGTTAACCTTGAACAAGATTATCCCGGTATTGACATTACAGCTCCAAAACATAAAATTTCAAAATCTTTTAGGAAACAGCATTTTTCTAGATTATTTTAACAGTTTTGTTTCTAGTATAAATGAACAATATTTTGAAACATGACTGATTTGAAATTAAGTTTATTTCAACTCAACTGAATCATCTACTACATCTATTATTAAAAGGCACAATTTCAATTCCGTCATTTCATGTCGATAAGAATCTCGTTTTCGAAAGCCAAAAAACTCCCAGACAGCCGACTTTGTTTGGACGGGGGGGAAGTTTGATTGGTTTGTCTCCTTGACCTACACTTTAGCTCAATATACTGCTAGCGTCCTGCCGCGAACGACATCAAAAACGCCCAATGAAAGAAACATAAATCTAGCTGTGGTAATTTACAGCGGTAACTAAAGCCGACAAACCAGGAAGTGAACGTGAGAACTTGATTGGCTAAGGCAGCCAAAGCGTATGAATCACATAAAGAGCAGGCTCCCGCTGTAGGACAATTGCCTTGTGTGAAACATTTGTTTCGCAACACCCCTACAAAAAAACGTTGCGTCCGAAGGACGCACGTTGACTTGAAAGTATGCGTCCCATGGCAAAAATTATGCATTGTGGACTCAGGGACGTGGGCAAAAGATAGTACTGTGGCTCACCGGTGACCCTCTCTGGAGACAGGGCTTGCTGGCGAGCGCCTGAGCTTGTAGTCATATGGCCCAGCACAGCAAAAAGAGACAACAAGGGGTCCCTCCTCCCTTGAGTTCACCACCTATGGAAGAGGGTATAGTGGTTGGGAGTAGAGAGAGTTTGGCAGTAGCTAAGGGCGGGGACCTTGGCGACCCAATCCACGGCTATAGAAGCTGGCTTTAAGGACATGGAATATCACCTCTCTTAAGGGAAGGAGCCTGACCTTGGGCGTCAGAAAAGTTACTGTATGACTAGGCATAATCAGACTTGGTTCCACACATAGCTATAGTTCTGGTAGCAGTCTTCTTGAGGGGGGGTTGGACTCTCTTACACTCCAGAGTTGTCCACTGTGAGAGGCTGCCGATTGCCCCCTGATTAACCTGGCCTGGATCAAACTCGAGGGGTTCAGTGAGTCACGACGGGGCATGGCAAGTGGAAGGCAGGAACAAATCATGGCGTACGGTTTGGAGTCAACTGGAGCGATCCAACACGGCAAACTGATCTTTCAGTACAAAAACGGAGCCAAGGATGAGCACTCACCTGGCTTGTAGAATGGCGAAGTGGGAGCTTGGAATAACTGGTATGTGCAGCATTAACTTCCTTTTGTTGAACTGTAGTTACTGTGCCAAGGTAGCGATAGTGCAGCATTGACAGCACAGTATTTAACAGTATCGGCCACTTGATTGTGACGTTGACACTTTTTTTTTTTTTGTCAGACGGGTATTGCCGCAAAGTGAGTGACAACCAAAGCTCTGCTACATCACAGAAAAGTGAAAGTTCACAGTGGGGCTCTCCTTTCCAGATCCATTGTAAAGTACACAGCAAGCTCACTCCCCACCCCTCGCGCGAATATTTGAACAAGCTAAATGACGGCAGTTACCACCCGGAGAAAGCCTACCGAATAAGCGTAGTAACGTGATATTTCCATATGTGCACTTGGCACCAGGACACCCCCAGCTGTAGTCCGATGATCAATTTTGTTGTGACCACACGTTGTGGACACTTGATTGAAAAGATGGGCAGAACGGTCAACTGACCACCAACCATTGGTGCTTTGGCTTCGATGAAGGTCAAAGATGCCCAAGTGTATTGTGATGGTCAGATAGGAATGTCTGGCACTATCAGGCATTCCACTTCTCACCTTCAACGGAATTCCTCCCACATCTCAAGAGTGGAGGAGAACATTTAAGTTCGAAAGGACCTGAGGCTCCTCCATTCTCAAGGGGGCGCATCGAAGTTGTGGCTCTCAGGTGCCTGTCGTTGTGGCAGTCCCAGAAAAAGCTGGTGAACACCAGCAGTAAGAGATGCAGTCAAGCTAGAGAAGGACTCCTATCGGGCCTTTTTAGCCAGTGGGAGGCAGCTTAGGGGTACCGGTTAAGTAGAATGCAGCTTCAGCTAAAGGAAAAACCCAGGCATGGGAGGAGTTTGGTGAGACTATGGAGAATTACTTCTGAATGGTTTTGAGGAAATTCTAGTCCACATCCGGCGACTCAGGAAAGGGAGGCACTGTGTAAAGTGGAGATGGAGTGCTACTGACCTAGACCAACAACTCTACTAACACATTTTCCATTGAGGAACCAGAATCTGGGGGCTCTGGCTTGGGCTTCTCTATCTTTGTGGTTGGTTACAGAGTTAGTTATAAAGCTCCTTGTTTTGTGCTGCTACTTTGATGATTATATTTGCCCTCGCGTGTAACGTGCACCTTTTGTTAACTCTTTCCCGGGCATGGATGAGAATTCTTGTCATGTAAAATACAAATGTTGTTTGCCATCAACGAAGAATTCTCTTCAATTATGTCTTTTTTTTTTTTTTTAATGGATGGATGGATGAGCCTCATGACCAACGCTTCTCTTAATATTAAACCAAATGAGCACTGTAGTGATTAACTGTGACCATTTGATGACACCGTTGTGCTTGCTGGACAAGACACATGATCAGCTAGGCCAAGAAGTGTAAGCCAATGAGTTGGGAGGAGCTGACAAGGGGGACCTAGAGAGATCGGCAAAAATGCAAGCGATAGAGTTTAAAATCATCGCAAGCTCACAAGCAAACATATTCCTCATGGTAGGCCAAATGATGCAGTCCTACTTGTAAACCTATACAATAGTACAGATATCAAGGGTGAGGAAAACCTGTAAATGGCTACTAGAACTAAGAAGTCAAGACTTCATAACACCATGTTTTGCAAAAGGAATAACATGCATGCTGATCTTACTCAGGCAGAGGACGGTACTCGTTTGGGAAGAATTCAGGGAAGAATGTGTCACATGGAAACTGTTTCAAAACCTTTGTGACAAATAACCTTCTGGTTCCTTGGCTCTGCATCAACTCCTAAAAATGGTAAAAAAAAATAATTATATGGCAAAGCAACAATGAACATTAAGATGACATTTGATAAATACAGAACATTTCACAGTGCACTGTCAAGTGTTCCTCAAAGATGAACAGCATCGGCCAGAATTAAACAAGGTCTTCAAATTTAAAAAAAATGCTGATTACTTTATCAACTTTTCTGACTAGACCAGGGTTCAGCAACTTTGACATTCTGAGCCATTTGAACTTGGACTCCAAGGATAAGACAACCCTGGGAGCTGCAAACACTTAATTACATATAAAGGGGAAAGCAGCAGCTTTTGTGAAGGTTGTACCACATTATTTTCATGAAAAGAAGCAAGCAGATCGAACCAACATCTGAATCCATCCGTGTTCACAAACAGAAGGCATTAAAATGAGATTTATTCTGTTAAAAGTTCTTCAAGCGCTTCAGTTTGTAGTGTTTACTTCCCTTTGTTATGCTTTCTTATTTTGAAATACCTGCTCTTAATCTGGAAGACCACACCGTCTTTCTTGTTTACATTCTCCGTTCGTCATTTAGAACTTAGCAGTGTTTGTGTTAAGAAATGTTGTTCTCTTTTTAAAAGAACTAGCAGACTGACCCAATGTTTGAGTCCAGCCTTGCTCATACGCAGTCGAATTAAGATGACATTTATTTTGTATTAAGAATTCTTTAAACTCTTTGGTTTTAACTCTTTCAGTGCCAAGTGTTATTAGAAAAAGACACCACTAGAGGGCCAGTATATTTAGCATTTTAACTCACATTTCAAAGCCGACAGGATATTGTGTGCTATGTCTATGTAAATACGGTGCTGCCATATGAATGATTTGCCATATGACATATGATTGACTTCCATTCTTCAGTTAGAATTGATGTAATAGCTGTGTTGTAAGTGGAAACACTGACATCCAATGGTCACAGTTAGCACGACAGTGCTCAATTGGCTTATAAAAAGTAAGCATTAGGTAAGTGTGTCAGCTCCTCTTTATAAAAATGTAATTGACCAGAATTTTATTTTTTATTGTTATTACTATTATAAAAGACGAGAATTCTTGTCCATGGCACTGAATGAGGAAATGACAATTATATCTTACTCAGAAAACCTGCTTTTAATCTGGAAGGCCGTGTTATATTTATTTCACGTTCTGTGTCCAGTCCTTGTAGCTGAATGGATATGTTCATTTTAAGATATCATTCCTCTAGCAATCCAAGGTGCCTTCATTGACAACTCGCACCAATGAGAGAGAGCACTTGTTATTTTTGCCTGCACCAACTCAAAAAAAAAAAAAAAAAAAAGGTGGGCAGCTCATACCGCTGATACTTTTTAAAGTGAATTTTGAAATAGCAGTATATCATAAAGCTGGCCCATGCCTACCTTGACTGTCTTGTAAAATTTCTAAAACACTAGAAAAAAGGTTACCTTGTAGACTGAGCTACCTCCAATAACCCAGACCTGATCAGCTTTGCCTGGCAGGGCTGTGTCAATTAGCCTAAGCGCTGAACAAAAATCAGGAGCCAGATAGTGGGCGCCAGCAGGAGGGACTCTGTTGGTCAAACATCACAATTGGTATAAGAGCGAGATGCTCACTGCAGTCCATTGAAAACATAACAGAAACCAGCACACGGTATTGCAAACAATCATTGTCATGACGATTTGCATGCTCTAATTTAGGTGTCCTGAACATGCCTGTGAGTATCGGGTAGCTGTTACGGACCATGAGTAGCCCGTTGACCTGGTTTACCCATCGCTAATGTGCTGGGACATTGCGATTTCCTACTTGTGTAGAGTAATCATTTAAAATGCAAAGTGGCTCAGATTTACAGAAATAAAGTAAAAAGATCATTATTACATTGGTGCATACGTCTGGTTGTTTTTACTAGGAGGTTTACCATGAAGTTATTCTTATGTAAAATAATGGAATAAATACCTTAGATTGGCATATTGGAAAGCACTTATCTAAAAATTATGCCTTTATCAAAAAGCTAAAAGAATCAAATGTGTATAATACAATGCACATAGACGAAGGCTAGGTCCACAATGCAGGCTGAAGATACCCAATTCCGATTTTTTTGCCCCTATCCAAGCTGTTTCTGATCTTTTAATGGATGTCACGGGACAGTAACACACAAATTACATCGTTTTTACTCAAACCACCACCACATTTAAAATGAACAGGATATGGTTTTATTGGAGATGCCGCGATCCTGGTGGTAGCATCTGAAGGAGCAGGCCGAGGACCAGCTATGTCTAGTGGAGGTTTGGCAGGATTGGAGAAATTTTATGCTTGCCAGGTCGCCCGCCACGGTCTCGAGGACAGCTCGCCTTAGGAGTGCCAGGATAGATAGGCCGCTTCACTTGCCCCCCATACATATTGTATAACTGATTATAATTATTGTCTTCATTGTTATTCTAAAACTATATCATATTTTAGGGAACTTAACATGTAATAAAACTCAAACTTCGCACACTTATCGGGTCTGGTAAATATTTAAATAGTTTAATTTAATTTCAATACATGTCGCGATACATTGGGTTCAATAAAATTAGTAGAATACAAACATTTTAAATGAGTAGAATTTAAAGATTAGTAAAATAAAAAGATTTGGGTCAAAGTTTAGATACATTTTAAATCAAAGCTTATTCTTTGATTGAGATCATTTTCTGTGACAACAAGAATAAATCTCATCAGTTATGAACATAACAGGCTATTTCGGCAAATATCTACTTTTAGAAGTGTGTCTAAAACTGGTTAGCTTGTGTTCATCAGTTCCTATGAAAAAAACTCTCCCTTTCAAAAAGGATGTTGACTGCTTTTGTTATTATAACTCAAAGGGAAAACATAACATAAGCAAAAATGAGTGTGTGTGTCCATGTGTGTGTGTCTGCACCTGTGCATGTCTAATGACACGTACTTTAGTTGTTGACTTAAGACGATGTTGATCCTGTTGTTTAAAGGTCTGTTTTTTTCTGGGATGGAAAACCATGTTTTCCGGCCCATGATCACCACATTCTGCTTACCTGCAACGAACAAGACATCAGTATGTATGTATATATATATATATATATATATATATATATATATATATATATATATATATATATATATATATAGTCGGCCCCCGGTTTACGAACACCCTGTTTTACTATTAATTTAATTAATTTGACTTACGAGCGTGGACCACGGAGATTTTTGTCCCCCACTTACGAGCAAACCTTTCGTATTACGAACAATCCGACATGCCAGCAATTGTGTATGCAAATATATTTTCGCTTAGATGCATCAAAAAAATCAGCAGTTGACGCTTGTGACAGTAACGTGAACGCTATTGCTCTTACGACGTCACAGTAACTGTCTCAGTCACGGAGTCAGTCACGAAGATACCAATATGCTATTGGTCGATTAAGGTCACCCGGTCTCACTCACGCTACGATGCTATTGGCCGGTGTCACGTCAATCGCAGAAATGCCGATATGCTATTGGCCGAACGCCTTTATTTAGCTTGATGGCACAGCTGGTCGGGATGGAAGGAAGGAGAGAAAATGAGTGAAAAACGGAAGGAAGGAATGTTGTGAAGACTTTGCAAACTTTATCTGTTAGACATAGCTTCTAAAATTGCTAGTAGCGGTAAAGGAAGAAGTAAGAGGAGGATGACAATAGAAACGAAGCAGGAGATAATAAAAAAAAAAAGAGGGAGGCAAACACATAATTAACCTTGCTCGTGACTATGGACGGAACCGCTCAGCAATCTTCTAAGGGCAAGACTTTCCTTGCCGGGGTACGGACCTCACTCGACAAGAAAATGGAGAGGCTTCTTCTATTATGGATTAAAGAGAAGGAAATTGCCGGTGATATGTTTTAGCATCTCCGTGACTGACACCGTGACTGAAACAGTGACTGTGACATTGTAAGAGCAATAGCATATCAGCGTCACTGTGTTGACTTTGCGGGTTGGTCTCTGCTCCCCTCCGCCTCCACCCAGCTCAAGTCACGTCGCTCCAAAGGTAAATGTCATTTTTCCTTTGTATATGTTATTTAATTTAACTGTACAGTAGATTATGTTACTCATTTTTAATATGTGTATAAAGTCGTGATGTTTTTACCTAAGGTTTTTGCACGCGTTGCACGCATTCACGAATTAACATGTTTGGATTGCCCGTCATACGAGCAGTTCGAGTTACGAGCATAGCCGCTGAACGGATTAAGTTCGTTATCCGGGGGCCCACTGTATATATATGTGTGTGTGTGTGTATATGTATTTATACACACACATACTGGCATTTTATTAATGGAAAACCAAAAATATGCTATGTTAACTTAATACATACATACATATATATATATATATATATATACATATATATATATATATATATATACATATATATACATATATATATACATATATATACATATATATATACATATACATATATATATATATACATATATATATATATATATATACATATACATACATATATATATATATATATATACATATACATACATATATAGATAGATAGATAGATAGATAGATAGATAGATAGATAGATAGATAGATAGATAGATAGATAGATAGATAGATAGATAGATAGATAGATAGATAGATAGATAGATAGATAGATACTTTATTCATCCCCGTAGGGAAATTCACATTTCTAGCAGTATCCTCAAGTCGAGATATAAAATATGAGAAATAAAATACACAAAGATACACATAAGTCCAGTACAGAAGTATACTTAAGGTGCTTGTTAACAGCGTAAACAGAATAGTGTGAATCGTTGGAGTCTAGTGCAAGTATAATTAAGGTGCTTGTATAAAGTGAATAGTGCAGTGCAGAGTATGAGGTTTAGAGTTTAATGTGAGCTTTTACTGCCCCGGGTGGAGTTGAAGAGCCTCATGGCATGGGGGAGGAATGATCTCCTCAGCCTGTCCGTGGAGCAGGACAGTGACAGCAATCTGTCACTGAAGCAGCTCCTCTGTCTGTAGATGATGCTGTGTAGTGGATGTGTTGGATTGTCCATGATTGATAGCAGCATGTTTAGCGCTCGTCGCTCAGCCACAGTTGTCAGACTGTCCAGCTCTGTGCCCACAACCGAGCCCGCCTTCCTCACCAGTTTATCCAGACGCGAGGCGTCCTTCTTCTTGGTGCTGCCTCCCCAGCACACTACTGCGTAGAGGAGGGCGCTCGCCACAACAGTCTGGTAGAACATCTGCAGGCGCTTTTTGCAGATGTTGAAGGACGCCAGCCTTCTGAGGAAGTACAGTCGGCTCTGTCCTTTCCTGCACAGAGCTTCTGTGTTGGTAGTCCAATCCAGTTTATTGTCCAGCTGCACACCCAGGTATTTGTAGGTCTGGACAAACTCTACACATTCTCCTTTGATGGTTACTGGTTCCGGATGGGGTTTAGGCCTCCTGAAGTCCACCACCATCTCCCTGGTCTTGGTGGTGTTCAGGTGCAGATGGTTAGCGTCGCTCCATGAGACAAAGTCCTGGATCAGTTTCCTGTACTCCCCCTCCTGCCCACTCCTGATACATCCCACGATAGCAGTGTCATCTGCAAACTTCTGCACGTGGCAGGACTCAAGAGTTGTACTGGAAGTCTGACGTATACAGGGTGAACAGGACAGGAGACAGCACGGTCCCCTGTGGCGCTCCTGTGCTGCTGACAACAGTGTCGGACGTACAGCCCCCCAGTCTCACGTACTGGGGTCTGCCTGTCAGGTAGTCCGTAATCCATGCCACAAGGTGTGAGCCTACTCCTATCTCTGTCAGTTTACCACTGAGCAGCAGAGGCTGTATGGTGTTGAAGGCGCTGGAGAAGTCCAAAAAAGTAATCCTCACTGCACCACTGCCACTGTCCAGGTGAGAGAGGGATCGGTGTAGCATATAGATTATAGCGTCCTCCACTCCTACCTTCTCCTGGTAGGCAAACTGCAGGGGGTCAGTGGCATGGCGGACCTGTGGCCTCAGGTGGTGTAGCAGCAACCGCTCCATGGTCTTCATCACGTGTGATGTCAGGGTGACCGGCCTGAAGTCGTTGAGCTCCTTCGGTCGTGGTTTCTTTGGGACTGGGATAATGCAGGATGTCTTCCACAGCTGGGGGACCCTCCCCCGTTGCAGGCTCAGGTTGAAGATGCGCTGTAGAGGGTCTCCCAGCTCCAACGCACAAGCCTTCAGCAGTCGCGGGGATACTCCATCTGGACCTGCTGCCTTGTTGGGTCGCAGCCTCCTCAGCTCTCCACACACCTGGGCTGCAGTGATCTTGGGTGGGGGTGAGATGTCCTCCACTGTGCTGGTGTCTAGGGGGGGAGGGTGAGCTAGGAGGGAAGCTGCAGTACTCCGGGGTGGGAACGAGTGGGGGTGGTCAAACCTGTTGAAAAAGTTATTCAGCTGGTTGACTCTCCCCCTATCTCCTTCCATGGCAGCACCCCGCTTTGTGCTGCAGCCGGTGATAGTCTTCATTTCATCCCACACCTCCTTTATGCTGTTGTTCTGCAGCTTCCGCTCCAATTTCCTCCTGTACTGCTCCTTCGCCTCCCAAAGCTGGACTCTGAGCTCCCTCTGCACCCGCTTTAGCTCCTGCTGATCACCGTCTTTAAAGGCCCTCTTCTTCTGGTTCAGAAGGCCTTTGATGTCGCTAGTGATCCAGGGCTTATTGTTAGCATAGCAGCGAACAGTTCTTACAGGAACAACAGTGTCCATGCAGAAGTTGATGTAGTCTGTAGTGCAGTTTGCCACCTCCTCAATGTCTCCCCCATGTGACCCCTGCAGTACATCCCAGTCTGTAGATTCAAAGCAGTCTCTCAGAGCCTGCTCTGCCTCAGTAGACCACTTCCTGAATGAGCGTGTGGTCGCTGGTAGCCTCCTCACTTTTGGTTTGTAGTGGGGCTGAAGCAGAATGAGGTTATGGTCTGCTTTCCCCAGTGCAGGCAGTGGAGTAGCACTGTATGCATCCTTAGTGTTTGCATACAGCAGGTCAATGGTCCTTTTTCCCCTGGTGTTACAGTCCACATACTGGAAGAAGGCAGGTAATGTTTTGTCCAGAGTCACATGATTGAAGTCCCCAGTGATTAACAGAATGGCCTCGGGGTGCTGTGTTTGTAGTTTAGCCACAGCGGAGTGGATGACGTCACATGCTACGTCCGCGTTGGCGCGCGGTGGGATGTAAACAATGACCACAATGGCGGTTCCGATCTCTCTAGGCAAGTAATAGGGACGCAAACTTACGGCCAAAAGTTCGATGTCCCTGCAGCAGGTGGAAATCTTTGTATTTATATGCCTGGGATTACACCATCTTGTATTCACGTACATAGCGAGTCCGCCTCCTTTCCGTTTCCCGCAGGCTTTTGTGTCTCTGTCTGCCCTAACTGTGCTGAAGCCGGGTAGCTCCACGTTGGCGTCCGGGATGCTAGCCGTGAGCCACGTTTCAGTAAAGCACAGCAAACTGCACTCCATGTAGGCTCTGATATTTTTCACCAGCGCAGCCAGTTCGTCAGTCTTGTTTGGTAGTGAGTTCACATTTCCCATGATCACAGACGGGACAGAAGGCTTGTATCGCCACTTCGCCGCTAGCCGCTTAGCCTTTAGCTTGGCTCCAGCTCTGCAGCCACGATAAGGTCTCCTTACCTCGTCAGGTAAATGTGGGATCTCACCGGCACGGGACTTTTTCAGGGCAAGGAGTTGCTTTCTCGTGTAAACGCGTTTCTGTGCGTTAAAGTCCATATCCATAGAATGAAGGTAGTCCAAGTGAGATAAAGTAAATCGCTAAAAGAACGAAAAGTAACACAAAATAACACGGAGCTGCTGGAAAGGCTACCACTCGCGACGGCGCCGGAAGATGCTTCGATACATATACATACATACATATACATATACATATATATATATATATATATATATATATATATATATATATATATATATGTATATAAGGGTATATATATATATATATATATATATATATATATATATATATGTATATAAGGGTATATATATATATATATATATATATATATATATATGTATATATATATATATATATATACACACATTTGTGGGGTATCGAGCCCACACAACACATATATATACAGAGAGAGAGAGATAGAGAGAGAGAGAGAGATGAGCGTCATGATGCTCATGTCTCGGTTTATCTCGGTCTGTTTATATTCCTTGTGTCCTCACAGAAACTTCACACACGTCAACTTTTACCTTCCACAGATGCCGTCGCAGTCATCTTCCGAAAATATTTGAATTCCTCACTGAAAGAAAAATAAAAGGAAAAAAACATTTCCAATAGAAAAGGCTTATTTTTACACATTTATAAAAACACACATTGCAGGATTGTGCTAGCTGTCACACATAGAGTTGCGATGAAGAGTGCTCGGGCCTCACTACTAGAGTACAGGAAAATTGGTGATGATTGATTTTAAAGTTTGTATTTTAGGCAGACTGGTTAGCATATCTGCCTCATTTGCTGAGGTCCCAGGTTTTCTTCTGGTGGTCTTCCTGTGTGAAGTTTTCATGTTTTCCCTGTGCCCGTATGGATTTTCTCCAGGTAATCCAGTTTCTTCCCGCATTTCAAAAAGACACGCATGGTAGGTAAATAGGATATTCTAAATCAGGTGTATTAAATGTACAGCCCGTGGGTTGGATCCAGCTTGCCAGGAGGTTGACTCTAGCCGACAAGATGATTTTGTGAAGCATTAAAAAAAGAAATTAAATAGGACTGAACCCATTAGTCTGGTTTCCGTAAAGACAAAATGTTTAATGCTGCATTCAGACCAAATGCGTAGACGATGAAACAAGCAATGAGTTTCAATTGCAATCAACACACCTTGCGCAACATGCCATGAAAATCCTTTGGTCGACACATGTGGAGCAACGCAACATGCAAAATTTCACTCATTTCACCAGCTCGCAAAACTTCTTTTAAACTTTTGTAGCTAGTCATGTTCCGATAGTCCATCCGCTTTGGGAACGCTCAATGTCACACATAAGTTTAATAATTTAAGGTTTAAGTAAATATATGTACTGCAGTAGTTCAACATCTGAAGTTGTTTGCAGTTTGCATTTCCAGTTAATTCATCTGTCTACCATGCAGGGAATCTTCAACATGTCTCTTCGCAGTATAGCCTTTTTTTTTTTTTTTTTTTTTGGGGGGGGGGGGGGGCACTTAAACTGGCCATTCTAACTCTGAAGAAGGCGAAAGATAACACCGAAACTTTTAAGATTTTAAAGTTTTTATTTCTGAATTGTAAAGTCTTTAAGTCTTGCCATTGTCTGATAAAAAGGAAAAATACAGTTTGAAGTCCTGCACTGTTCGAACATATTTCTCTGCGACTCCCTCATACACAGGGGTGCATGTAATTATTTTCGTGGGTTACTCACATATGAACCAGGGTGAACTGTTTGGTACTCAGCCTTCGGTCATTGAAAAGTCTTCCTCAATGTCATTCTCATTGTCGCTTCCGCATTAATCGCACTGTTTGTGTGCAGACAGTGACTTTGCATTATTCAAACATCCTTGGAGTTTCGGAAGTCCATCAGTTATGGTTTGGGCAATTTGCTCAGGACCCAGTTAATTATAATTAATCCAAGGAAGTCAGAGGTATATTCACCGTCACAGTAGATTTCCACATCCTGCGTATCAGCAGCGCCGCGTCGTGGCAATGGTTTTTTTTTCTCACATGTGCTCTTAAAGCTGTTTTCACTTGCACAGGCAGGGCCGGTGCGAGAGATGAATGCTTAGAAATGCATCCATGAAAACAAAACTAAAACTTTGGGAAAGTTTAGGATGTGAAAACAACATTGAAACATGGTTAAGAGCAGCAAAAAGGTGACTTCATGTTACGGCCTCCTTAAGATAAAGACAATGTTTAATGATGCATAATTCAGAGGAGTTGTATTAA
Source organism: Hippichthys cyanospilos (assembly GCF_059441005.1). Classification (NCBI taxonomy): domain Eukaryota; kingdom Metazoa; phylum Chordata; class Actinopteri; order Syngnathiformes; family Syngnathidae; genus Hippichthys; species Hippichthys cyanospilos. The sequence goes on along the minus strand of NC_142369.1, from coordinate 35,895,806 downwards.
AAAGGCAACACCAGATTTGTGTAAAAGTATTTTTTTTTAATCCTCCAACCCAGAACTGGTCTGATTGTGGGACACCAATATAGTGGACACCCGGGTTACAGAGTCCCTGGCTTATGTTTTTTACATGTTGCGATGTGGAATACTGAGTTTTTTTTTTGTCCCCTCTTTAAGGTATTTTTTCCTCAGCTTTGTGACAACTATCATGACCCTAGGGGTTTGCCTGTATTTGTGTTGTTTAGTTTCCATCTGCAGGCCTTTTTAGGTAATTGCACTTATGTTCTGTTGCCCGTCATACTGGATCCATGCAACACGTCACTACAATGTTGTTCTGCTATTGGTCGGCATCTCCTCACGGAGATGCTTGTCTGCTATTGGTCGGCAATTGGTCGGCCTCACTCAACCTCAAGGCGGAATGGTAAAAGTTTGTTCTATTGGGAGTGGTTAAAAAAACATATTTAGAGTGCATTTTACTGCTTAATTCCAACTTGAATGGGTTAGTCATGGATTCCGAGATTGCTAGTGATGTTAAAGAGAGAAGTGAAAAGTTGACTTATATGGAAACCAAGCTGGAGATAATCGAGAAATACGAAGCTAGCCTAGCCTAGGCTACCTTTACTAGGGAATATGGGCATAACAAGCGCCACTCAAAAGGTAAATAAGTCCTTTCTATATTTTTTTTATTTATGATGTTTTCTGACTGTATACATGTACGGGGGACCCCGTGTTACAGCATCCCTGACTTGTTATTTTCATGTTGCGACGTGGAATAGTGAGTTTTTTCATACCCTCTTTATGGTATGTTCCCAATTTTGCAACAAAAACAACTGTCTTGACCCTAGGGGCTTGGATGTATTTGTGTTACTTTGTCTCCATCTGCAGGCGTTTTTAGGTAATTACACTTATTTACGCGTCACTACAATTCTGGTCTGCTATTGGTCGGGATATCCACTTGGAGATGGTAGTCTGCTATTGGTCTGCCTCACTTGTTTCAAAATGGCAGAATGGTAAAGCTTTGTTCGATTTTGAGTATTTACCAAACCGTATTTATAGTGCATTTTACTGCTTAATTTAAAATTGAAAGGATTAGCCATGGGTCCCAAGATTGCTAGTGATGTTAAAGAGAGAAGAAAGGGTTAGATTGGATACTGGATACTCCCTAATATTCCCTTATTAGGGAATATGGGCATAACAAGCGCCACTCAAAGGTAAATAAATCATTTCTATAGTTATTATTTGTGATGTTTTCTGATTGTATACATGTATATTATACATATGTAGCACTCACAATTTTGATGTTCTTACTTGGGGTTCTAAATACATTAGCTATTTAACATAGGTTTGGGTTGCCCGCCATTCGCTGAATTCGCCTTATGAGCCCAACCGCGGAACAGGTTAATCTCAACCCACTGTATCAAATCACAAGAGTTGTGTGAAAGTAGTTTTGATGAATAAATGGCATAGTTCACTCCTAAGTATAACCAATCTGCTTGCGGAAAAATAAAATTGTAAATTAGTATTATGATCATCATTATTATTAAATCAACTGTAAAATTAAAAGTTGCAGAATTCCGGGGCTTTTTATTTTAAAATATAACACATGATCTGGATAATTGTATGGGTGCTTGATTCCTGGGCTGGTTAAGGTATAGCAAATTTAGAATATTTAATAATTTTCTTTCCAGTCCTGCATTTAAATATCCGTAAAACGCCTGGTTTGGGCCCCATTTTTCACACTTTTGAAATAGTCTCAATCATCCTTGACTCGTGAAGATGAGCAGTAAAGATGATGGTTGTTGTGTGCATATTTCGGCCAGCATTGAGCTAGGTACATCATGAAGGGGGTTTGACACCTACATGGTAAGGTGCAGTCTCTGTAATTGAGCTGTTTTACTTCCTGGTTGCAAATATTGATGCTTAAAACGACGTTTTAGACTGCCGAAAATGTTTAAATATCATGTAACAGCCTTTTTAATTAAGGCGTAATGGGAGTCACTGTTGCATAAGTTAGGGCGGTTTTATTTTGAAGGTGGTCAACGGCGCTTATTTGGAACTTGTACCGTAATGCGATATATTAACAATCAATATTGCTGCAGGCTTCAATGAGTCTTTCTGAGTGGAGGTTCATCCGGCACCAATGTGATGTTTTGCTCGCGGTATATATGAGATTCTCGCGCCGCAACTATTTTAAACTTATTTTTCTTTGTTGCCTCGGACCGGAACGTGCTTTTTTTTTCTTCCGAAACACGTTATGTGATAGCAACAAAGTGCAGTCTTTGCAAAAACAACAGTAGAAAAAAATGTCTGCCCGTCGGCCAGGTCACGTGTCCCGGGAATACAAACGTATTTAAATGTCTATGGTTTCTCTACCTAACACAAGGATCCGCTCACCGAGGAATAACAATTTCACTTACTTTAGTCTTGTGGGGTGCCATGGCAGATGTCCGTCTCGACCGATTCCCAAATCAGGACACATTGCAACGATGCCGTTCAGGATTCGAGGCATAGTTGTAGATTCTATATTGACAATCCTAGCTTGACTGACTCTTTTGCGCGTCTTGTAATGTGTCTTTTGAAAGAATTGCCAAACAACAATTTGGATGAAATATGTCTGTGTGCAGATTGCAAGACATGGAAATGGGGCGTCGTTATTTGGGGCGTCAATTTTTGGGAGCATAACTTTTTTTGTGCTTGGAGATTGGACAGTTCTTAAACTGCTGACCAATGAATCACAGGCGGGGGCGTTTCGACCCCGGAAGCGCGGTCCATGCTTGCTCTTTCTAAATACAGTAATGGCGATTTAGCAAGGAAACCATATAGCAAATGGTTTGTATTCAATGATTGTAAGGAAATAAGAAACTTTTAAATTTGACATAAATGGGGGGGGGGCATGTTCCTGTAAACACTTAATCGACAGTGTCAAGATATCAGTCACTCTGCAATAGAGTGACGCTCAAAATAAACAAAACTACTGTTATTATTTAGGATTGATAAATTAACAAAATCAGGTTCCTTTATTATTCTCTTATTGCAACCTTTTTTCAAGATAGACCAAAGTCCAAAAATAATCAAGGCTAGACTGTTAAGCATGAATTTTTGACTTCAATGATTTCTTGTTGTCATGGTAAGCACTTGCCATACCAAGTGCTTATGATGACAACAATATGAAATTGAATGTTTTGTTAGTTTAAGGGATGTACAAAACATTTGTTTTGGGCCACTCAAACGTGTCAGTGTTCGTTCATTTTGATGAAAATTTACCAATTGCACTAGTACCTTTGATGAAGAACATTTACGATTAAACAAACAACCGAAACTTTCTAACTCGGCACATAGAAGTAATTTGGTTTTTGACCCTATACCATCACCTAGTATTGGTAGTTGTCCATCTCTAGTTTACTGAATTGTGCATACTCATATCTGTGTAAATATGGTAGTGTATAAATATTGTGATTTGTCATTGTGTACAGTTTTGTTCAATCTCTATCATTGCTGCTACTGTTCAAAGGTAGTGACAGACAAAACCTCATTTCAGGCTCACCTTGACGAATGCAAAGATGCAGCAACAGTATATACTAACAATATTTGTTTAGGTATTTCTTTTTTGTTTTTCCTTTTAACATTTTAAATGCCAAAGTAGCAAAATTGCATCAAGCTACTGTACTTTTAAAGTATCCCATTATCACTATCCATTTTGAGGCTACATCCTATTAAGGTGGTGGATATGAAAACTATTTTATTGAAAAAAATCTCGCAGTTAAGAGTTAAGTTTCAATTTTTGTATGGCATGTTATTTAATATTTATATATATATATATATATATATATATATATATATATATATATATATATATATATATATATATATATATATATATATACACACACACACACACACACACACACACACACACACACACACACACACACACACACACACACAGGACCCCCGTGTTACAGCGTTCCTGGCTTACATTTTTTCATGTTGTGGTGTGGAATACAAAGTTTTTTTTTCGTCCCCTCTTTACATATTTGCGACAAAAACAACTGTCAAGAAACGACGGGGTTGATTGGATTTGTGTTGTTTTGCCTTCATCTGTTGGCGTATTTAGGTAATTGCACTTATTTACTATTGCTGTCAAACTACTTTTGTGCAACGCGTCACTCCAATGCTGGTCTGCTATTGGTCGGCCTCACTCATTTGAAAATGACGGAACGGTAAAGCTTTGTTCAATTGTGAGTGGTTACAAAACCGTATTTATAGTGCATTTTACTGCTTAATTCCAACTTGAATGGGTTAGTCATGGGTCCCAACATTGCTAGTGATGTTAAAGAGAGAAGTAAGAATATGATTTATTTGGAAACGAAGCTGGAGATAATCAAGAAATACAAAGCTAACCTAGCCTAGGCTACCCTTACTAGGAAATTTGGGCATAACTAGCACCACTCAAAGGTAAATAAATCCTTTCTAGACATTTAATTTATGATGTTTTCTGATTATGTACATGTACAGTATGTTATATACATGTAGCACTTACTATACTGTTTTGGTACCAATTTTTAATATGTTTCTACAGTTTTGATGTTTTTACCTGGGGTTCTAAACGCATTAGCTATTTAGTATAGGTTTGGATTGCCCGCCATACGGTGAGGCCAACTGCGGAACGGCTTAATCTCGTAACATGGGAGCCCTGATAGATACGGTTCTGAACCGGCTGAAAATCCGCGAAGAAGCGCCCCCACTTTTCATATAAAAAAAAAAATACATATATTTTTTTAATTTATTAAACATGAAAGACACATAAGACACATATATCTGCAGTACACATATTCCCTTAAATCTCAAATTGTTAAACCTTATATACTGTACAGTAGTGAACTTGTTAGGGTGAGAGCGAGAGAAAGACAGCGTAGGCTGCGCTGGAGCACCTCATCCACAAAGCAGCTCAGATCAAAGAGCGGTCGGACTCATATGGCTCGGCAATGTGGCTTTGTCTTCACACATGTTACAGTATTCCTCTTTTTTACTCCACCAGTTTTCTGCGCGTTAAATCTCATGTCCAGTTCATCCGATTCACACCGTTCCAATTTCATATTATTCCAATTAATCGTGTGACGACTGCTTCCATTTTTCTCATTCCAAATATTTACAGATTTCCCATAATTCCCTGTTTTCCATGCCAAAAGTCCCATTGATTTAACAATGGGCGATTTTACATTTCATATATTACAGCTTTCACATTTCATATTCACAATACTTAGCTCATTCATCTTGCCTTAGGGATCATTCCCATCATTCCAGTAATTCGGACATTCCAATATTTTCCCATATTTCCATATTTTCCCCCGTTTCATATTTCACATTTCATTTTCAATGGGAGGATTCCCCATTCATTCCCAATTAGAGAATTAACATTTCACATTTTGAGCTTTTCCATTTCACATTCATAATATTTAACTCTTTGAACTCATGAATCATTCCCTTGGTACCAGACCCAATTGTTACCAATTTTTAATGTGTATATACAATTTTGATGTTTTTACCTGGGGTTCTAAATGCATTAGCTATTTAACATAGGTTTGAATTGCCCGACGAATTCGCCTTACGACTTCAACCGCGGAACGGATTAATCTCATAACACGGGGGCCCACTGTATTCAGAATACTTGACAGATTCAAGCCATTCAAACGTTCCCCATCATTCCACCTGTTGGATCTTTCACATTTAATCTCTGTTTTGATTGCGTAACCAGTTGAATAATGCTGTATTGTTTACATACCTTTGTGAAAGATTCCTGCACGTTTGTGTATGACTACTGAGTAAAAGGATCAACAACTTTTCACATCAGTGAATTCCAACGTATGATCAGTTTATCCATGCATAGGCAAACAGACAGATAAACACACCTGCACACGTTCATCGCCTTCAACAACACTTTGAAGATTTATTATTACCAAATTGTCTAATGTAGTTTACAAAACATGAAGAAGAGCATGAAGAAGTCAAGAAAAATCGCGAGATATTGAAAAGACTGATCGATTGTGACCACTGTTTGTTTTGGTGGGTGCAAGCATTTTCCTTATTCATTGTTTCATTTTTAATATGTTTTTGTTATTTTATTTCGTTCATATTCAATTAAGACTTAAGAGTAAAGGAAATCATGGTCTTCTAACATTAAACTAGCGATTTGTAATGTGGACTTCATAAAATTTCGTGGATATTTATTTTAAATTATTATTACTTTTTTAAAGTTTTGACAGCATCAAGTATCATGACATGTTAAATGACTGATTCGGGTTTATTGACGTTTAAAAGCCCGGAAAATAGCCTGTGTAGCCTAGTGATGCGTGCGTGTGCGCCTTAGGGGCTATTTATTCGAGTCTGACATCACAGAAGACGTATGTGCGAAAGTCACGACCCGCCAACTCCATAGCATTACAGCAGTGCTTCTCAAATATATTTTCGCGAGAGACAGAGGGAGAGAGAGTAAGACATAGAGCGAGAGAGAGGAAGAAGACTAAGCATCAGCAACAACGGAACCTTGTTTCGATCAGGTTTCACACGAATCATTAACGTGAAGCACTATTTGTTTAATTGAAAGAACGCATGAAAATAATACCTGGGGGAACTTCGACGTGTTTTCCTTGTATTGTTGGTATGTTTATTTATATTTCCTCACCGGGATTGAATCAGAATAGATGGGAAATGTGATTGTTCGAACACCGTCCTACAGGGATAAAACCCAAATGATATTTGAACGAATGACTCTAAACGTCGCCTTACTGTTTGGTTGAGATGATGATGATCATGAAAAGTATACGATCGCTCACTTAACTGCTTTTTTCATGATTTAAATTTGGTGGTATTGGAACAGACACGTTGTACTCTAAGTTTGATTAAAAACATGATCATGTCGAATAGCAGTGATAAATTATTTTTATGTGTCTGATTTTATTGAGTACTTGATGCTGCACGATTTTGGCCAAATTAATAATCACGATTATTTTGGTCAATATTGCAATCACGATTATTAATCACGATTATTCATCATGTTTGGTCAAACATCTCTATGTACGTATTGCACTTTTTTTTTAAACAAGCAGTATATATAAACATAGCATCAAGGTTTGATACTAATCATAATAAACTAAAATAAATAAAGTAAATTATGGCAACACAGCTAACTTAACTTGCTGAGTGCAAACCAATGAAAAATATGAAGCCTACTTAGAACCAAGCACATACTACAACTGACCTGTAACAACACCTACAACAGCCTTAAAGTTTTTTTTTTTTTTTTTTGCAAGAATTTGAATTGAGGGCTGCAAAGGGTTCTAAAATTTGACAAAATAGCCAAACCAGGAGCAGATGGATGCAGTGTTTTGAAAAAGAAAATGCTGGAAATCTAGAAAACCCGTGCCTTAATTTTAATAGAAAATTGACAAACGCATTACAATTGTGTTATTGAAGTCCCATGTATTTAACTATTTATTGAAATTACTCTTTCCAACAATTGAAAATCAAACGAACAAAAATATTTTTTATTATTTTATTTTTTTATTTTATTGCTATCAGTTACTATTTTACTATTTTACTGTGGTTTCTCACCTCGTTGAATGTTCCAAATTTCTGAGGTCCAAAGAGGGAGCAAGTATACATACATGTACTGTACATGCACCCAAAAATAACTGGCTGCCTGCTGGAGGATAAGTAAGCTGCAGTTACCATTAAGAGAGAACGTGTTATTATTGTGTTGCACTGAGCAGCACTCACAGGAATTACTATCACGTCATTGAGATTTACAATTATTAGTGGGAGGTCTATGTGTGTGCTGCGTTTCAGAATCATGGTTTCAGTAAAAAGCACTGTTTAGCTTTAAGTATTAGAAGATTTTTGTGTTATTTTGACATTTAAATATTATTTGTATTGATAAATTGCTTGCCTTTAGTTGAGCAAAGGGCAGCTTGGTGACGCAGTGAATAGCACGTCTGCCTCACAGTTAAAGGGACCCAAGTTCAAATCCACCTGGCTAGGGTCTTCCTGTGTGGAGATTGCAAGTTCTCACCTGAGAACACTCCGGCTTCCTCCCACACTCCAAAAACATGAATGGCAGGTATATTGGACATTCTAAATTGTCCTTAGGTGTGATTGGGTACATGAATGGTTTTTCGTCTTCGTGTGCCCTGCAATTATCTGGCAACCAGTTCTGGATGTCCTCCCGCTTACTGCCCAAAGCCATTTGGGATAGGCACCAGCAAGCTTGCGACCCTTGTGAGGGCAAGCAGCTCTAGAAAATGGATGGATGGATAGTTGAGCAAAGCATTCTGGGATGCCTTTCCGCAGGCAAAGATCATTCCAGTAATCAATTGGCACATCAAAAAGTGACAAGCTCTGATTGGCTCTTAGTCAGGAAATGAAAGTTTAAGAAATGACCCCCAAAAAGGTATTAACTAGTAAAGCTCAGCAAAACTTGCTTTTTACTTCTAGAGCAGGGGTCGGCAACCCGCGGCTCTCAAGCCAGATGCGGCTCTTTAGCGCCGTCCTAGTCGCTCCCTGGAGCTTTTTCAAAAATGTTTAAATATGGAAAAAGATGGGGGAGAGAAATTTTTTTTTCGTTTTAATATGGTTTCTGTAGGGCAGTGTTTCTCAACCATATTTTGTCAGGCCCCCCTTAGAAAAGAGAAAACTTTTATAGTCAGTCGATGCACTGACTATAAATAAGATTATTATTAATGAAAATTGTTTAAGTATACCTACACCTGTATCCTTTTTAACATTAACAACAGAAAAATGCAAGGGGGACAAACATGACAAAAACATTCTTAACGTTTTCCAATGCTGTAAAAATGTGTAGAATAAGTATTACATTTCTTTCAACGAAGAATTACGTCATAGCCTGCGATACGTGTTTCTGTCAGCAGGGCGGGATGCTGGGCAAGTGGCCGTTGTAAACAAACCGGCGGCTGTGATGGGCCATGCATCCCAAAGGCAAAAAGAGAAAAATAGCTGAGGAAAACAGGATTCAACATTTCTTTAACCGAATTATTTGCATTCATTGTCAATGCGGAAGTATTACCCGAATCTTTGCTCTGTAACGAGAAGTTGTCAAACAACAAAAAGAGCAATGTGGAAAGGCGTTCTACATTTGCAGCCGAGTACCCAGTTGGCAATGAGAGAAAAAGTGTGCTTCTGCAGAAACTAGAGGAACGCCAAAATATATTTAAGAAGTGGATTGCGTCTCCAAACTCCACGACTGCTGCAAGTTTTGTTGCAGTAGAAAATAAAATGTGGCAAACCTTTCACAGATGGTGACCACATGGAGTCATTCATCAACATAACAGAACACCTATTTACAGACTTCATTAACAAAACCGGGATAATACTACAAAAAAAAAGACACGCCTCTCCGCCAAGACAGTGAAGGAAAGAACGATTAAAATGGCAGGCAACATCACCGATCAACAAATCAAGGACATTAATTCAGCACCAGCATACTCAATTGCCTGTGATGTGTGATGTGATTGATATTGAAGAAACTGCGCGTTTATGCAGGTATGTCGCTGATGTTTTATTTTCATAAATGCAGGCTGCGTTTTATTGCACTCTATTGCCCAGATAAGGGGCATGTCATGCACGTTCCATTTATGTTTTTTCAAATCCTCAGAAATAAAAACTTAAAGAATCTGCTTCATTTAACTTCATCAAAGCAATGAAACATAATTCATTAATCTTGTAATGAAAACTTGAGGCGGCATCGCACAACAGCGTAGTCAGGTCGTGCATGATTTTCGACGATGCACTGCAGGAAAAATAAACATTTAATCATGAAGCCTCATTATGTATTCGTAGTTTACGTAATCATTTTGATAGTAGGCTAATATAGCCATTATAGATACATACAGCATGTGTTGCCTTCATTATTAAGGCTGCAAACGTATGTTTTTTTTTTTTTTGGTCCAATATGGCTCTTTGAACATTTTGGGTTGCCGACCCCTGTTCTAGAGTATGTGATGGTTTATATGTATGTGTGTGTGTGCATATATATATATATATATATATATATATATATATATATATATATATATAAGATATATCTAATGTGTGCGTGCGTGCGTGTATGTATGTATCTACCTACCTATGTCTGTCTGTCTATGCCTCTCTGATATATATAAGATATATATATATATATATATATATATATATATATATATATATATATATATATATATATATATATATCTAATGTGTGCGTGCGTGCGTGTATGTATGTATCTACCTACCTATGTCTGTCTGTCTATGCCTCTCTGATATATATATATATATATATATATATATATATATATATATATATATATATATATATATATATATATATATATAAGATATACAGTCAGCCCCCGGCTTACGAGCACCCTGATTTGCGAACAATTCGCCTTACCAGCGTGGATCAGGGAGATTTTTGTCCTCCGCTTACGAGCAAACCTCTCGTCTTGCGAGCATTCCGACAAACCAGCCATTGAGTATGTAGAAATGTTCTCGCCTAACTGCGTCAATATATTCAGCAGATGCGTCATCTACAATCATTAATAGATACTTAAGGCGGTAACGTGAACGCTATTGGTCTTACAATCTCACACTGACTGTCTCACTCACGGTGTCTAAATATATTACCATTTAAGTGTAGTGTTTGTACAGGTAAAGGGAAAAACAGCTGACATGAAATTAAATGTGCCGATTGCAGGACAAAGAATTGTCATTGGTTTAAATGTGTTTTTTTTTAATTAATTGTCAATACATTCCAACCGTTTAAAAAAAAGTGCGAATAATTATCAGTCAGTCAAGGAGACGCCAATATGCTATTGGTCGATTAAGGTCACCCGGTCTCACTCACGGAGATGCTATTGGCCGGCGTCACACGTCAATCACAGAAATGCCGATATGCTATTGGCCGAACGCCTTTATCTAGCTTGATGGGACAGGATGGAAGGAAGTAGACAAAATGAGTGAAAAACGGAATGTTTTGAAGACTTTGCAAACTTTACCTGTTAGACATAGCTTCTAAAATTACTAGCAGCGGTAAAGGAAGAAATAAGAGGATGATGTTTTAGTATCTCCGTGATTTGCACCATGACTGAAAGAGTTACTGTAACACTGTAAGACCAATAGCCTATATGCGTTGCCGTATTAACTCAAGAGATTAATCTCTGCACCCTATTACGGGTGGCATTACAGCGCCATATAATGGTTGCTTGACAAGATTGAATGTCAGGTTAGTCGGCGACTTCCCGACATGCATTGGGACAGCGTCATTGTTGCAATTTTGTGAGTTGTAACCAACGGTGAACTGACGCTCGAACAAGCCATAAGTGTGGTGCCTAGTAAATGCAACATACACAACCACCCCTCCGCCTCCACCGTGCTCAATTCACGTCGGGAAAAACAGTTGACATGAAATTAAGTGTGCCGATTGCAGGACAAAAAATCGTCACAGATTTAAATGTGTTTTAATCAATAAGATGTCAATACATTCCAACCGTTTAAAAAAAAAGTGCGAATAATTATCAGTCAGTCAAGGAGACGCCAATATGCTATTGGTCGATTAAGGTCACCCGGTCTCACTCACGGAGATGCTATTGGCCGGTGTCACACGTCAATCACAGAAGTGCCGATATGCTATTGGCCGAACGCCTTTATCTAGCTTGATGGCACAGCTGGTTGGGATGGAAGGAAGTAGAGAAAACCCTGACTGAAAAAGTTACTTTGACACTGTAAGACCAATAGCATATCTGATTTACCGTATTGACTTCGAGCATTCATCTCTGCTCATCTCTGCTTATCTCAGCACAAGTCACGTCTTTCCAAAGGTAAAAGTCATTTTTCCTTTGTATTTGTTATTTAATGCAACTGTACAGTAGATTATGTCACTTAATATTAATATATGTATACAGCGTGATGATTTTACCTAAGGCTTCTGCGCGCGTTGCACGCACTCACGAATTAACATGGGTTTGGATTGCCCGCTATACGAGCAATTCGAGATACGAGCGTAGCCGCTGAACGGATTAAGTTCGTAACCCGGGGGCCCACTGTATATATATATATCTAATGTGTGCGTGCGTGCGTGCGTGTATGTATGTATCTACCTACCTATGTCTGTCTGTCTATGCCTCTCTGTCCGTGCATGCATGAGGAGAAGATTGATTCGGATACACCTCACTTTCCCTCCATGTTTTTTATGTGTGAGTCAGATAAATGCGACTTGGCCGTCCAGACTGCACTCACTTGACAAAAAGAACGAATATGGATCAGTTTCAGGTCCACATACCCTAGCATTTGAAAAATCTGATCTGTGTCCTTCTTACGGCTATTTAAAGTTCAGATCCAGCTCGCATGAAGGCAAAAAAAAATTGGGATTGGGTCACTTCAGACCTTAGTGTAAACTCAGCCTATGTTCAGTGCACGTTCGCCCAAAATCCCGACATTTGAATGAGTTCATGAGCTTTCGTTCATTAGATTTGTTCAGATACAACACAGCACTACATTATGTTATTCTGAAATTGTTTTTTTTTTGTACATTCCAAGCAACAAAGTAAAGTTTCATTAGCATTGACTTATTGCATGTAAACAATTCTTCTGCAAAGTATCAATTTGACAATTGCAACTGCTGTTTTTAGTGGCAATATCAGCCATCATGGATGAAGAACCAGACACAACTAAACGCTGGGAAGGTGGTTATGAGAGAACTTGGTAAGACTTATCCTTAAATACAATTTTTTCAAAAAGTTTGTCTAGTCATGATTTTGCTTTATTTTAATAGGGAAATTTTGAAGGAGGATGACTCGGGATCACTCAAATCCACAGTTGAGGAGATCCTTTTCCAGTCAAAGAGAGACAGGTATTTTTCTTCCCCCATCAATGTTTTTATCACATTTGTCTTTTCAAAAATAGTTTGAACTCAATCTGGGAAAACTCCCATCAAACATACTCCCATCTTTTTCAACAATTTAGTCCAGTTGAACAACATCAATAGTTTTAAAGACAAATAATAACCCCCCTACCCCCCCATAATCCCTATTCTTAAGGTAAAGAGATGAAGAACACCAGAGGTGGGCAAGTTACATTTTGCTAGTCCGGCAGTCGTAAGTGCCCCGCTCCCTTTTCTGTCTTCGTCGGTTCACCATTTTTTTCACACCTCACCATGACTGAGGGTTTGGAATGCGCCGGCAGTGCCAGGGCTCAAGTCTCGAAACACGGCTGCAGCGGCTCGGAAGGCATCTGCAGCAGCTCGGAAGGCATCTGCAGCAGCTCGTAGGGCATGACTAGGGTCTCGGGACGTGTGCTCAGCGCATGGACGGGGGACACTGAAGGCGTGCCCTGTGCCTGGACGAAAGGCTCTGAAAATGCGTGCGAATAGGAAATCTCAGGGGATTTCGCCTTGCGCAGATTTGGAAACTTTGAAGGGTAACGTCTTGCATCGACTGGTAAACTTGGGAGGTTTGCACCTTACGTGGGCGAGGGAACTCGGGAGACATGCGCCTACTAACTGGACACCCAGTAACTCGGCGTCTGGGTGCAGGGACCAGGATGATCAGCAATGGGGGTTCAGGATCTAGGACATCCAACTGCGGGGGCGCAGTGTCTGAGTTGCCCGGCTCCTCACAATTTTGTGTAAACAAATATGCACATCCACACAGGTGGACATTTGTTGGAAACCTGACAATTGAAAAGCTGTGGGAGAACTTTCACTGAGTTCTTTCATGTTAAATGCTTGAAAGGCCAATAGTAACTAGTAGAAAACAGCACAATTGAACTGTTTACTAAATGAAACAAAGTTCCAAATACAGCTGTGAAACCCTTTTCTGTGAGCTGTACGTCATGCTCCATTCTCTTATCCAGCCTTGGCTGGCCACTCACAGGGGTGACAAATCTGTCTCGCCCTTTTGAAAATTTGTGACTCTGTGGTCTTAAGTTTTTTCCTCTAGATCAGGGGTCACCAATGTGGTGCCCATGGGCACTGGGTAGCCCTCAAGGATCTCATGAGTAGCCCGTAGACCTGTTATACAAATAATTTACGTGATAGAATTTAAGTGATAGAATTTTGTGATTTTCTAGACATTTTAATAACGATTGGATGGATACCTTACATATTATACATGATTGACATATTTTCTACAGCTGTTTCTTTATTATTGTGAGAAGTCAATAACAGGATCAGGGTCAATTAACCTACAATGCATGCTTTTGAACTGACAGAAAAAGCCGGAGTACCCAGAGAAAACAGACCGAATCACACTAGGAACATGCAGTCTTCTAACGGGAAGGCTCTTGCAAATAATGTCCTGACTGCCTTGATGTCACTACTATTATATGTGCTGCTAAATAAATGCATACTAAATAATTTCATTTCTCCTTTTGACTTAAAAAAAAGACGAATATTTTTATTTGCTGTGATTGAAACAGTTTTCAAATTCTATATATGTATGTCATTTTTTTCCTTACAGGGTTATAAAAAGTTGTGGACAAATAAGACTTGGAATGGTGAGTTCAAAAATTTTATACTTTGTACTTGTGGAGGTGTAATAATAACAAAGCCTATCTAATCTTAAAAAAAACTATCTATCTATCTATCTATCTATCTATCTATCTATCTATCTATCTATCTATCTATCTATCTATCTATCTATCTATCTATCTGTCTGTCTGTCTGTCTGTCTGTCTGTCTGTCTGTCTGTCTGTCTGTCTGTCTGTCTATCTATATCTCTATCTATCTATATCTATCTCTCTATCTCTCTCTATCTCTCTCTCTCTCTCTCTCTATCTATCTATCTATCTATCTATCTAATCGATAGAGAGAGTATATATGTGTTCACAGCACTTCATTTTTCTCAATCTTTGTCATCTTTTTTTTTTTTAAATACTACTCACCTCAAAATTCTACACATAATACCCCGTTATGACAGAAAAAAAGAGAAAAAAACATTTGAATGAGTGTTCACAGCCAGGAAGCAAAAATTAAACTTAGGTGCATCTTTTTTTATTCTCTTGTTGTGTTATGGCGGGAGGGGAGAGGATCCAAGGGCACGTTCAAACTGGTAAGGACAATAGCAGAGCGTTTATTGAGCAGAAGGTGCAGGTAGTAGTGGGAGCTGACGGGAGCGTGGCATAGAGGTCTGGGGGGTTCTGGAGTCAGGGGAGCTTGGGTGTGGCTGGCAGCCGGGCGAAGGAAGGCAGACGGGAAGGGGGCTTGGGCAGACTGGTTAAAGCGGCAGGCTAGCAGGCAGTCAGAGGCAGGCAGGGTCGAAATACCAAAGATCCAGTCAAGTCGGCAGGCAATCGGGTGGTCAAAAACGAACAGGGTCAGAGAACAGGCAGGCTGGCAGGAGGAATTGCTGGAAAGCTCGGCGTGGCGCACAGAGACAATCTGGCGGGTTGTGGAGGGAAGCGGGGGGCGGGCAACGCGCCAGCGTGCCCCGCAACGCCCCGAAGGTCTGGACGGCTGATCAGGGTGAAGACGGTGAAAGTCAGAGATCAAGGAGGCATCCACAACCTGGCGGGATGGGATCCATGACTGCTCTTCAGGGCCGTACCCCTCCTAGTCCACCAGGTACTGGAGGCCCCTGCCGCGGCGACAGCAGCAGAGTAGCCGCCGAACTGTGTATCTTGGGCCCCCACGACGAACCGAGGAGGCGGAGTGGGTGGAAGCAGGGGGACCAGGGGACTATCCACTGCAGGCTTGATTCGGGAGACATGGAAACTTGGGTGAACACGCATCGAGCTAGGTAGGGTAAGGAGCACAGCCGACGGGTTCAGTACTTTATGGATGGGAAAGGGACCAATGAAACGGGGAGCGAGTTTGTTGGATTCCACTCGGAGGGGCAAATCCCTTGTGGACAACCAGACTTTCTGACCCATCTGGTATGCCAGGGCCAGAGTACACCACCTATTGGCTGTTTGTGTGTAACGTCTACTGGCCTGAAGCAAGGCCATGTCCGGCTGCACCACCGAACGAAGGCAAGGGCAGACGGACAGGTGGCGTCGTTGTCTAGAGCCAGAAACAACGGAGGTTGGTAGCCGTGAACACATTCGAAGGAGGAAATTCCTGTGGCGGAGCTGGTCAGCGTGTTGTGGGCATACTCCGCCCACTGGAGCTGGGCCGACCAGGAGGCAGGGTCGCGTGATGCCAGACAGCGGAGGGCGGTTTCCACCTTCTGATTTACTCTCACCGTTTGCCCGTTAGTCTGTGGATGGAACCCGGAGGACAGGCTGACCGTAGCACCAATGAGCCGGCAAAACTCATTCCAAAAGGCCGCCTTGAACTGAGGACCCCTGTCTGACACCACATCAAGGGGAAGCCCATGAGGGCGGAAAACATGGTCAATCAGTAGTTGCGCCGTTTCCTTTGCGGAGGGAAGCTTCGGGGGGGGGGGGGGGGGGACAAAGTGAGCCATTTTGCTGAATCTGTCAACTATGTACAGGATGACTGTGTTGCCATTAGATGGAGCCAGACCGATCACGAAGTCAAGCGAAACATGAGACCAAGGGTGATGCGGAACAGGAAGGGGGCGCAGCAGCCCGGAAGGAGCCTGATGTGACGATTTATTCTGACTACAAATGGGACAGGCCTGAATAAACTCACACACATCCCTCTCCATGGAGGTCCACCAGAAACGTCGTCTGAGGACAATCAGGGTCCGTTGAACGCAGGGATGGCAAGTCAATTTCGAAGAGTGAGCCCACTGTAGAACTTCAGAACGAAGGTTGTCAGGGACAGGCAGACAGGTACTGGGACATTGGCTTGATTAAATCCGCCCCTTGGCAGCTGGCTTCACCTTCTCCTCGATCTCCCAGGTGAGCATTCCAATGACGCATGACGAAGGAATAATAGTCTCGGGCTCCCGGCATTAACTGTCCTCATGTTCAAACTGCTTGGAGAGGGCATCCGGCTTGATTTTGTGGGATCCTGGGCGGTAGGAGAGGTTGAAGTTGAACCGGGTGAAGAACAATGCCCAACGGGCCTGGCGGGAGTTCAGCCTCTTAGCCTGTCGTATGTACTCCAGGTTCTTGTGATCAGTCCACACCACGAAGGGGATCTTCATTCCCTCCAGCCAGTGCCGCCATTCTTCCAGGGCTGTTTTTACGGCAAGTAGTTCATGGTTTCCTATGTCATAATTTCTCTCTGCGGGAGAGAGGCGCCGAGAAAAGAATGCGCAGGGGTGGAGTTTCCCATCCTTCCGTGACTGCTGGGACAGAATGGCCCCAACCCCAGTCTCCGATGCATCGACCTCGACCATGAATTGCAGCCCTGGATCTGGCATTTGAAGGATTGGGGCCAACGTGAAGCGGTGCTTGAGTTCCTGGAAGGCCCTTTCGGCGCCTGGGTTCCACCGGAACGGGGCCTTGGGGCTGGTGAGAGCCGTGAGAGGAGCTGCCGTGGCGCTGTAATTCCTGACGAATCTCCTGTAAAAGTTAGCGAAGCCAAGGAAGCGCTGCAGTTGTTTTCTGGTTTCGGGTGTCGGCCAGGAAGTAACAGCTGAGACTTTCGCGGGATCCATACTGATGCTATCCTTAGCAATTATGTAGCCCAAGAAGGACACCAATGAGGCATGAAACTCACATTTTTCCACTTTGACGAACAGTGAGTTTTCCAGCAGGCGTTGCAGAACTGTGTGCACGTGTTGAACATGCTCACCCTGCGTCTTGGAGAAGATGAGTGTCATCCAGGTAAACGAATACGAATAGGTCAAGCATGTTCCGCAGGTCATCGTTGAGTAGTGCGTGGAAGACCGCTGGGGCATTGGTGAATCCAAAGGGCATAATTAGGTACTCATAGTGTCCGAGCGGGGTATTGAAGGCGGTCTTTCATTCATCGCCTTCCCTAATTTGCACTGGATTGTAGGCGTTGCGTACGTCGAGCTTTGTGAAGTAGGCAGCCCCCTGCAGTAGCTCAAACTTGAGGTCATTAGTGGAAGAGGATATCTATTCTTAATCGTGATATCATTCAGGCGTGATCACTAGCTGCCGGCTAATGACGTTAGCGTCCCAGAGTCCACCAGGGTGCTTACGGTGTGGGGGCCATCAGACAGCAGGAGTTGGGCTTCTAAGAGGGCTCTGTCACGGGCAGGGAAAGAGTCACTTGACCCAATTTTGCGCAATTCGGGGCCGGGATAGGTCTTATCACTGGGCATGCGGAAATAGTGTCCTGGTCCCCCACAATAAAGGCAGAGATGGGTGGAGCGGCGCCGTTGCCGCTCTTCAGGAGTTAGGGGCGCGTGGGCTGGCTGCGTTGCCGCACTCCCGCCACCGGGAGGAGCTGACGTCGCCAGATGGGAGCTCACCCTGGCCGCGAAGAAGCCCCCTGGTGTGTCTCTTTCTGTTGTAGTTGGCGAAGCCGATGTTGCAAGCGGATATCTATCCGCATTGCTAGATTAATCTCCCCATCCAGGGTGACGGGGAGTTCATGAGATACTAATTCGTCGTTAAGACGGCTGGCCAGCCCATAAAGGAAGGTGTCTACGAGTGCGGGGCTGTTCCACCTATTCTGACTGGCCCGCGTCCGGAAGTCAATGGCATAATCCGCCACCGTTCTGTCGCCTTGACGCAACTCAAGCAGGCCCCGACCCAATTCCGTACTGGCATAGCTGAGTCCGAAAACTTTTAAAATCTCCTCCTCGAGCGCCTGGAAGGAGGCACACGCGGGTGGTTGATCACAAACGCTACCTTAGCGCGCTCGGAGACAAATGTTCAGGGCTACAGAGCGAACAAAAGTGAACAGTTCGTTAGGACTGCCTCGCAAGTTTCGGGGTCACCTTCGTAGCGTTCTGTGATGCCGACTTGGGGCTCGAGGAAGTCATGAGTCAGAAAAGTGGGCGGATGACCGAAAGCGGATGACGGCTGGGTGATGGATCAGCTCGCTGGGTCCATTTGGATTGGCCAGACAACAGTACAATGTTACGGCGGGAGGAGAAAGGACCTAAGAACACGCACGAACTGGTAAGGGCAATGGCAGAGCGTTTATTGAGCAGAAGATGCAGGTAGTAGTGGGAGCTGACCGGAGCGTGGCATAGAGGTCTGGGAGGTTCCGGAGTCAGGGGAGCTAGGGTTTGGCTGGCAGCCGGGCGAAGGAAGGCAGACGGGAAGGGGGCTTGGGCAGACTGGTTAAAGCAGCAGACTAGCGGGCAGTCAGAGGCAGGCAGGGTCAAAATACCAAAGATCCAGTCAAGTCGGCAGTCAATCGGGTGGTCAAGAATGAACATGGTCGGAGAACAGGCAGGCTGGCAGGAGGAATTGCTGGAAAGCTCAGTGTGGCGCATCGAGACAATCTGGCGGGTTGTGGAGGGAAGTGACTGTGATTTATACTGGGCGGGTGAGTGGTTACAGGTGTTTGTGATCGGGGCTGATTAGCAGGAGGGCTGAGCAGGTGTGGTGAGGCTGGAAGTGAGGTGGCTAAACTGGTTAACTGTGACATGTTGTTTCTACAGCTTAATTTGAATTAATTTAATTGGAATTTGCCAAAAGGCACCCAAATACCAATGTGAAACAAAATTCTCCGGCATGATGAGCCAAAGATTTGAAGGCGTAATGTTTGTACCATCCCCACCCCCCTCCAAGCACTGGTTTGGGGTTATGGGTATTTTTTTTTTTGACACTATTTTAGGAAGATTGATCTGTTAGCCACATAAGCTGAGTTTTGACGCACAGATGTGCATTTTTTATATCAGCCGTGTTGTTACTTATAATAACGTAACAGCAGCAATTGCTTGTTGCTAACAGCAGCTTATGTTGGCTGAGGTTGTTCCGGCATTATTTTCAATCAAAGAAGCAAGCAAACTGAGCCTACGTCTGAGTCCTCCTTGTTCACACACAGTAATACAGTAATCACTCACTGTATCGCGGTTCATCTTTCATGGGTTCGCTGCTTCACGGATTTTTTACAGTGTGGATACTTTTTTTACAGTGCATTGCGCTCTGAATCCTGATAGGCTCAGGGGCTTTACTGTTGTCTCGAAATAAAATATAGATGCTGTACTGTATTGGTTTTTCACTTGTCAATTTATAACAAAAGGCAAGAGGATCTAAAAGCTTGCTTTCGTCTCTCCTGTGTCTCTTCTATAACCGCTCTTTGCGCTCAGCTCTGCACACGCTATCACGTTACCAACATGCTAGTAAGCACATTGATTGGTAGCTTGGTCGCTGGGAGCCAATCACCGGACTCGTAGGCGTGCCGAGACCAAACACACACACTATGTGGCCACACAGTCAGCAACAGAAAATTGCGCAGCTTTGGAAATCTGACTTTTACCTAGATTTCTTTTGTAATAAATTGAAATTTCAAGTGTATTGTTAAGAGGCTTCACTTTAATTTGATTTCCAGGCATATTTGTTTATAAAACTCTTCTTGCTCAGAAAAAGAAAGAGCGCCAACAACTACTGATATACTGTAAGAGGCTTCACTTTAATTCGATTTCCGGGCATATCCATTTATAAAAATCTTCTTTCTCAGAAAAAGAAAGAGCGCCAACAACTACCCATATTAATGTTCAGAGTCAGGACAAAGAGGCACAGTTGGGACTTTGAAATACGCGAGTGACAATGTTTCCAACCTTGTATTACTATATTTGCTAATTACTTATTACTAATTACTTATTATTTACCCATTACTAATTTGGGGCTTTCAAACTGGATTTAAAACTGGATTTAAAACTTGATTTTTGGTTTTATTCCATAGTTTAGTATTGCATTGTAAAATAATAATTAAAAAAAAGCTGACTACTTCACGGATTTCACTTTGCGTGTGTTATTTTTGGAACTTGACCCCCGCGATAAACGAGGGATTACTGTAATACTAAAACTGAGAGGATCGTGTAAAAGTAATGATGTCTGCAGCTGATTCAATTAAGAGTGGCAAGTACAACTCTGTGCTCCGGTTAGAGAACATGGAAAAGGAATTTAATTTGATTTGTTTATTAATTCCAGACTTTTGGCATATACACAAAATCATAAACTTGGTGCAACATGGATGCTGCACAACTTCAGGTGTTCATGGCAAAATGAACTCAAGCTGCGTCGCATGAAGGGAAAAACTGTTTCGACCACATTCACATTTAGACTGTGGTTCACTCACAATGTGGGAAATCTGAAACACACAACAAATATCTAACTTATCAATATGAACACAAGAAAAGATGGAGATTTTAGGAAGAGGTGATTTATTTATTTTTTACGTTGTTGCCAAAGTGGTGCCTATCCACAGTAACATAGAAAACACCAGAAGTTGACACCAAAATTAAGCATGTGTCTTATACACAGGTGTGTCTTATTTTGGGGGAATTATGGTATTTTTTTGTGCATACAAATTGCAAAATAGTAATGATAGTAATACAATGATTCCTGGCTCAAGGTTTAATATAAAATGTACAATTATAAATAATTATAAAAAGATTTAAACATGTCCTCATTCCTTCAACACGTGACTATTTTGTGTTTGCTATTTTATTTTTATGATCAAAATGTAAATCCTGTCTTGAAGATGCGGCATCTTTTTGTGGTGATTGACGGTTCTAGGAGTATGGAGGATCAAGACATAAAACCAAACCGCCTCACTGCAACTCTGAAGGTTAAACTAGTTTTTGAGTATTCTTCACACATTTCTGCAGTGACTCAAATAACTGTTACCTGATTGTTTTTTCGTTTGTTTCAGCTGATGGAAGCTTTTATTGAAGAATATTTTGACCAGAACCCCATCAGCCAAGTGAGTGATGATAATGACAAGTCTATTTAAAGCACACAAAATTAGGTAGGTCAGTCAGTGCATAAAACTTGGTTTATGCTTGATGTGTGAATGCTCCTTGTGAAAAAGAGACATGCAGAACCCTTTTATTCTCCACAAGACATGCTCCTGCAGTTAGACGATATTCTCTCAGACTATAGGAAAGGACCATTGTAAAACATGTTTATGAACAACACTACTCTAACAGAATTAGGGAATCCCATTGTTTACATCATGGCATTCCTCACGGGTTTCATCAATGTGTTTACTGTTGTCAAGAGTTATCAAAAAGGGAAACTGGAGAAAAAGAACATAACTTGCGTCGAAACTTGTCTTTCACAAAAGCAGGGGTGGCCAAGTCCGATCCTCGAGAGCCAAAATCCAGCCTGTTTTCAATGTTTTCCTTCGACCAACACACCTACCTCAAATTGGGGTCGTCAGAATTCCATGAAGCAGGCCGATGAGGTCATTATTTTAAATCAGGTGTTTTGGTTGTCGGGAAAGATCGAAAACAGGCTGCATTGTGTCTCTCAAGGACAGTACCTGGCCACCCCTGCAAAAGGATGAGTATTGCCTTTTCATACCAAACCGTTATATAGAAAGCATTTCTCCTTTGACTTTTATTTCTGATACAATACAAATTTACAAAAAGAAATCCATCAAATCTAGTATCAACTCTTCCAGTTGTTTGAGAATCTTACTCTCAATCATACACAACCGGTTCAACCAGTTTTGTTCAATAGCTCCATAGAATTGGTTCAGCTGGCTTTGTTCTCTGTGTAGATTTTTCACATGCTTGTTTGGAATGCACGCTTTGCATGACAGTATAGTTGACCAATCAGGTGAAGCTGACAGGCATTCAGATATTGGCAATATTGTATTGCTCTTCCAGCCTGGATGCAGTTGGACACGTCCTGCCTGGATGCAGCAGGTGATCGTACTGCAGTAGAGCTTGTCCTACAGTTAGTGGCACATCTCCTATGCCCATATGTATGCTAGCTGCTGAGACAGTAAAGCGCACATTGAGCAGATGAAGTTCGCTCCCATGAATTGCCAAGAAAAAGAAAGACAAACATATAAAATGTGGCCTCCAATGAAGAACTTATGTTTTGAATTAACTGAATCCTGTATACTGGGGAAACAAGTACGTATACCTTAATACCTTAACCCTAACCAACCCCCCCCCGCCCCCCCCCCACCCCCCCCAAAAAAAAAAAAAAAAAAAAAGCCCCAGACACAATTCCAGAGGTGTGGCAGAGGTAGACCATTGTCTGGAGTGACACTATCCTGAGAAGCTATTAGATCTAAAGTCATTTTGCATGTAGTCAACTTCATTGTGTTCACACCATAACAACTGTGGTTGTAAGGACATTTATCTGCAATTGGCTGGCAATAAGTTCAGAGTGTCCCAGTGCTCATTTTACCTCTGGAAATTGTTGGGTCCCTGACAATCGCAATACTGAAAAGGTATGGGTCCCAACAGAAATTTGTGGTGTCCCAAAAATATAGGACAAAGTAAGTCTAAGGTTCAAACTGCATTTAAAAGACACAAACAAAAACCAACAATGGATATTAACAAAGAATCAATATCCAACTTCAGTCTTCTTAGTAGCAAACTTAGTAAGTTTTGATGTGTAAGGAACCTGACTTTAAAAAAAAGAGTTAAGAGTTAAAAACAAGTGCTACTCTTTGAAGCTAGCTATGAATTGTATAGCTTTTATAGTATAAAATAAAATGAAGTAAAAATAAAAAAGGGAGTACAAGATACATTGTCATTTCAAATGAAATTGCAGTACTCAGAAATGTGCAAAACTGTGGCACAAATGAAAAATATTAATATTTACATTTACCCAAAGTGCATTTATGATAAACAAAATATGAACGTAAACTTTTTCAAGTGAGCAGATAAATTGAAATTATGGGCAAAAGCATGAAATGTCTGCCAGTTTGTTCATCTCTGAGTATATCGGGAGCATTATCATTCACAATTGTAACATTATTTAGTACAGTACCATTATTTCAGTATAAATCAGGGGTGGGCAATCTTTATGACTCAAGGGCCACAAAGGCTTCCAAAATTCAACAAAAGAGCTGGATCAGGAGCAGGCGGTTGGAGTGTTTTGATAATCCACATTATAAGAGAAAAAAAAATCTTCATTTGACTGAGGAAACAGAACAAAGAGCAAAAAAATGTTTACAAACGTTACTCTCCTACTGCTGGTTTAAAGTTCAACCTATACCAACCAATATGTGTGTTTTGTCATTTTCAGGTGGGAATCATTATTACAAAGAATAAAAGAGCTGAGAAGCTCACTGAATTATCAGGTAAGGCCAGCATATCTCTCAAAAATGAACAAGCAAGTGTGCAATAGCATATGTGTGTATGGTGGTGTGCAGGTGGGCCCCTGTGTTATGTGTGTTGTGACATTTATCCGTTCCACAGTTGGCGTCGTAAGTCGAATTCTTCGTATGACGGGCAATCCAAACCTATGTTAAATAGCCAATGCGTTCAGAACCCCAGGTAAAAACATCAAAATTGTGCATTTATATTAAAAAAATGGTACCTAAATAGTACAGTAAGTGCTACTTATATATAATACATGTATAAAATCAGAAAACATCATGAATAAAAAATATAGAAAGGATGTATTTACCTTTGAGTGCCGCTTGTTATGCCCATATTCCCTAATAAGGATTATCTACAGCATCGTTTCCATACAAATCATCTTCTTACTTCTCTCTTTAACATCACTAGCAATCATCGGACCCATGGCTAACCCTTTCAACTTTGAATTAAGCAGTAAAACGCTTTATAAATATGGTTTTGTAACCACTCACAATTGAACAAAGCTTTACCATTCCGCCATTTTGAAACAAGTGAGGCCGACCAATAGCAGACCACCATCTCTGTGAGGACATGCGGACCAATAGCAGGATTGTAGTGACGCGTTGCAGGGACGGCAACTGAAAATAAGTGTAATTACCTAAAAACGCCTGCAGATGGAGACAAAACAACACAAATACAGCCAAGCCCCTAGGATCATGACAGTTGCAAAACCGGGAAAATGTCATAAAGAGGGGATGAAAAAACTCAGTATTCCACGTCACAACATGAAAATAACGTAAATCAGGGACGTTGTAACACGGGGATCCACTGTAATTTACTCATTTCATTAGCAATTGTGAATAAAAAATAAAACATAAAATCAACATAAGCTTTACAATAAAAGCTTTTTTTCACGATGAATTTCAAATGATAAACTCTTTTACACATCATAAAACTAGCAGTTTTAGAAAGTGAGAGCAACTCTTAAGTGGGGGGGGGAAAACAATGCATGTGATTACATTCATGGTGAATGCTATTTTAAAATGCAGTGGCACTCCGTTCACACTTAGAACTTCAGTGATTTCCTACCTTATGGAATTCAAGTTGTGCCACAATTGCGAACGAGCAATGAAATATTTTGAGCAAGCAAGAATAGATTTTGAGCACAGAAAAATATATTTAGCGAGCAAGGATGGATTTTGAAGACAAACACTTTTTTTCTCGCTCAGAATCTCTCATTGCTCGCTCATGATAGCCCTCCCTTCCTCAACATCTACCTCTCTGCTCGTTCGGTTTGTGTACTCTGTGTGCTCAGTGTGGCACACGCTACGAATATGCCTGCCTGTAGCATCCCCTGTTGAAATAAAGTTGGCTTCTTTAACTGATGGGTCACCATTTTGTTTATTTTTTTCCTTAGCTGTGTGACCACAGAGTAAGAAATAAACTACAAACAAACAGGAAATGCAATCAATAATACACAAAGAGTGGGGCTCAAAATGTAGAAAAAATGTTCTCATATTACATTGTCAGTCATAAAACTGAATTACAAAAGCTATTAATTTCAAGGAAAATACCTGGCACAAACAAAAATGTGAACAAGCTCAACGTATACAAGGCAGCACTATATAACATGATGAAGATAAAAATTAATATTAGGCTGCATGTTATTGTCGGAGAAATCTCTAAAAGAAGACTAGGACAAGCCTAGCTGCTAAGCAGCAAAAAGAGTAACTCAGACCAGCCAAGATTGACTTTTCTATACCATGGAATAGGGAAAAAGCTTGGACGAATGAACTCGTACGTTCTCCAACGCTAATTCAACGCCCAAGCACCCCTGCCTGGTTTTTATTAATTCAGCAAAGCATTGCACATTACAAGACATAACAAAAAGAGCCCGTCAGGCACCACCAACAGCTGGCCCAAGGTCCCAGCTCACACTTTCCTGCGTCAACAGCTTTATCTAAGGTCTGGGGCGAGTTGAACTCGGACTGCACACATGGATAGCAATGCACACTATTCTAGACAAGAAATAAGCACATAATGATAACAACCTAATATAGGATTTCCTTCACATATCCCCCCTGATTATCATTATTAAGCTGCCTGCCTGGTTTTTATTAATTCAGCAAAGCATTGCACATTACAAGACATAACAAAAAGAGCCAGTCGGGCGCCACCAACAGCTAGGCCAAGGTCCCAGCTCACACTTTCCTGCATCAACAGCTTTATCCAAGGACTGGGGCGAGTTGAACTCGGACTGCACACATGGATAGCAATGCACACTATTCTAGACAAGAAATAAGCACATAATGATAACAACCTAATATATGATTTCCTTCACATATCCCCCCTGATTATCATTATTAAAACACATCAAACGATGTCAAAAGCTATCGCTTGAGTGGGAAGAAAACTACCCAAAAACCCAGTGGGAAAAAGGTAGAAAGCCTTCCCAAGCAAGAGCTTGTTACAAAAGAAAAAAGAAAAAGCAAAAGCTAAAGCTTTTTTTGGTCCAATACATGTATATACACATCACAAACCATATCAACATCTTTTGTCTAAAATCTTTTCCGTAGGTGCATCTTGAATGGTTCAGAAAGTTGTTGAATCGTCGTCAGAGTCGGGGGCAGAGTCAACAGGTTGTTAGTCAGTCATGGGCACGGTCACTTGCGCTGCTAACCCCAACAGCATCCATGATTTTGGTGGCACAGATCTTACACAAGGGCACACCGCAGGTTATGCAGAGACATGACAGCAAGAGAATACAGATGATGACAGAAGCAATGGCTTCAGCCACGCCCTTCCAATTGCCAAAGAAGTCCTGCAACCACTGCAGGAAGAGGTTGAGCTTCAACTCCCTCCATACTTAAGAGTCCTCAGTCTGCACTCCCTGAGCAGTGTCAGTGTCTCAGACAACGAGCCATTAGAAAAAGTGTGTAAAGGAATAAATGCGCAACATTCACCTGATGGCAAAAGCTTGCACACACCACCCTTTTGCCTAAGTCATGTCTGTTTTGAATAGTCATGAATGAAGTAGCATGGAGTTGTGAGGCTGTGTGCATAGAAGTTGCCTCTGTGAAATCAGTCAACATGCATACTTTATGATTGAAAGAATTTAGCAACTTGGTGTGTTTGTACACAGTCACTGTAAATAGATCACCAATTATGGCAAATGCGAAACCGCTGCATTTGCTTTGTCAATCAATTTGTCTTTGTCAGGAATGCTCCAGAGCATGCTAATCGCATTAAAAATAGATTGAAGTTTGTCTGGTGATTGGGACTGGTGGTTTGTCAGTGTTGCGTTTAGACCGAACTCATGACGCTGGTGGGCAACCGCTGTCTCTCAGAGGTAGGCGTTGTAGGCGCCGCCCACCACCAAGCAGCATGCTGCTGGGAGGAGTGCTGGCGGACAGGCCATTCTCCTGAGAGGAGTGTGTTTACCACAAAAATCCTTTCTCCCACTGTGGTCTTTCGTTGGGGCACCGTCCGTGCACTCGGGGGTGCTGATCCTCACTTCGAGGGACTGGCGTCGCTAGGCCCGTCAACAAGGGGGTCGAAGGATATTGCACTGCGACTGGTGGATCCACCCGTCGCGTCCTTCAACTTTCACCGCAGTTGGTGTCGCTGCGATCATCTGGAACGGGCCATCCATGCATTCACTGTCCCAACGAGGTCGTCAGCACCTTGAGGAACACCTGGTCTCCGATCTGGACCCGGGTTTTCTGTGGGATAAACACACTGGCCAGTCATTGTGCTTATGCATCTCCCTTGTGCCAAACAGTCTTTTCATGTAGACTGGGATAGAGCATCCACTTGGTGGCTGATCGGGGTTTAAATCCGGTAGTCTGTATGGTCTTCCATACACTATTTCAAATGGTGATAAGGTTTTTTCTTCAGCGGAACAATTCTCGTTCCTGTGGCCACAATAGGAATGCAATCTGGTCGCTGTCTCTTTATCACTTGCATTGTTTTTATGCGTATGGCATTGACTCTCCCATTTGTTCTTTCAACAAGCCCTTCTGATAGTCAACAGTTCTCTAACTTTTGTAACAGCTTTATTCACAAAATGTAATCAATTGTCACTTGTAATTACTCTCGGAATGCCAAATGTCAGTATGATTCGATCACACAATGCTTTGACAACTGTTTGTGGATCACAATGCGCTGTTGGGAATAAGTCAACCCACTTTAAGAATGCATCTAATATGACGAAACAATATTGCTTTCCTAATGCCTTATTTGATTCAATGTCATCCATATATATCATATGAAATGCTTCGGGTGGTTCTAGAAATTTGCCTCTATGTGGTCACAGATAAACTTGCGCATTATTGCAAAAACAAATATCACAACATTTACAAAAACAAAACATTTTTGAGTATAAAAATTGAACCCATATGCAACTGATCATACATATTCCCCCCTGTTGACACATGGCAAAGCTCATGTGTCAACTTTGCTGCTCATTCAAATCAAAATTTTAGTAACCATGGTTTTCTAACTGCCAATCTACTTTTTTCTTCAACATCTTGTTATGCTCCTTTATTTAGCCATTATTGCTGCTCCAGTTTGGGAGCTGATGTCTTCCTTGATATCAAGATGGTCTGTGTGTCTTGTTCATCATGTAGTGTGTTAACGCGGCTGTCTTGTGCCGAAAAGGGTCTTGCTGCCGTGGCCACGGTCTTGCCTGGTTGTCAACTCCGCCTCTGAAAACCTCAGGTGTCTGGGTTTAAGAATATGGTGGTAAACTCAGGTACAAATTGTTAGTGTCTGTTTTCTACCGTTAATTTGGGTTTCCTGTCTGGCTGTGTTAGTTGCCGACAGGTTTAGTGGCTGCGGTCAAATCATCATCTGCTTTCCTTATTTTCTCACCCACTTTCCTTACTCGTTTCTGTTTGGCGCTATCAACTAAAGCCTTGCATTTAAACCACTGTTAATCATCACTGTTTTCACTCTTTTCTCTGTCCTTCAATTACAACTTTCTCAACACTTTCTCCAATCCACCACAGTCGTCTACATCTCCTGAAAATCGTATTGGATTTTCCATTTTCCACATACTTGGTATTTTCTACTTCTGCCAAACGTACATTTTCTTTCAATTCCTCTACATTGTAACAGCATTCCTTTTCCCATTCCGCCTCCTTGGGCCGAGTTACGACCTCGGAGGACTTACTTTTGTTCCTCATGATTGACTATGTTTCCTTTGTTACGGGAAAAATGCTAAGTGCCTGGTGTCGTGTCGGATACCGAGCTTCTACCTCAAAAGGCGGATATCCCCAGGTGTTTATACTCACGACCGTTTCACCAGTTTTAGATTTCCCGCCACTCAGGACATTCACTCCACTTTCGTTCCACACTCATATATCACAGAAATGATCAGTAACTGTGCACCGGATGTTAAACTTTCTCTTTTTTTAAGTCAGGCCGTTCGTTTAAAGTCCGATGGACTGGTCTTTTAAGGTCCAATGGACCGTTCAGTCTCGTCAGACTGAATGGTAAATGGACTTTCACTTATATAGCGCTTTTCTACCTTGGGTACTCAAAGCGCTTTACACTGACTAGTCATTTACCTACTGATGACGCAGCATCAGGAGCAATTGGAGGTTCAGTGTCTTGCTCAAGGACACTTTGACATGGTCTTGACTCTTGATGGTCGGGGGATCGAACCCACAGCCTCTCAGCTGGGAGACGACCACTCTACCACCGAGCCATGCCAGCCCCAACTGAACCCGTCAAGACGTTCGTTTAAGGTCCGATGGACCGTTCGTTTAAGGTCCGATGGACCATGCCGTTTAAAGTCCAATGGACTGTTCAGACTGAACCTGCCAGACTTGTCAGGCTGACCTTTACTGTTCGTTTAAGGTCCGATGAACCGTTCGTTTAAAGTCCGGTGGACTGTTCGTTTAAGGTCCGATAGACCGGGCAGACTGATCTTTTGTTCTTGCAATCTCTCCGCTGGTCGAGTCACTCTGGTTTGTTGGTTAGTGTTTGTGTTCCTCCGGTGAGCGGTGTCCCGACGTCTGGCCTCGTGGAAAGGAGGGCTTCCAGAATCCAAGATTCCAACGGTGCACCGATTGGTTCAGTCGTCGTCAATCGTCCATCGAAGAGAAGGCTCGAAAGTACCATGTTAGAATGTCAGAGAAATCTTTAAAAGAAGACTAGGACAAGCCTAGCTGCTAAGCAGCAAAAAGAGTAACTCAGACCAGCCAAGATTGACTTTTCTATACCATGGAAAAGGGAAAAAGCTTGGACGTTCTCCAACGCTAATTCAACGCCCAAGCACCCCTGCCTAGTTTTTATTAATTCAGCAAAGCATTGCACATTACAAGACATAACAAAAAGAGCCGTCGGGCACCACCAACAGCTGGCCCAAGGTCCCAGCTCACACTTTCCTGCATCAACAGCTTTATCTAAGGTCTGGGGCAAGTTGAACTCGGACTGCACACATGGATAGCAATGCACACTATTCTAGACAAGAAATAAGCACATAATGATAACAACCTAATATATGATTTCCTTCACAGTTATCCACAGTCACAAGTTGTTGGATCAATAAACAAACTAATTTTGGGCATATTATTATACATCAACATTCTTACAAAGAAAGTATTACTTACATACAGTGGGCCAGATTTAAAAGAAACAAAACATCGTGTGCGTCACCGACTGACTGATCTCCAAACCACACCAACCTTTCTCACTACAAAATCTAATATCAAGAGCCGCCAGAGGTGGTGCCAAAAAACAAAGATCAAGCCATGCGAAGCGCAAATTAATGAACTGATAAATTAAATCAGTTCCAAAACATTATTATTATTATTATTATTATTATTATTATTATTATTATTATTATTATTGGGTGAGGCCCACGCGGCCCCGTACCAGTTGATTCAAGAACTGGTATCGGGCTGCCGACTGCTGATTGGGGACCACTGCTCTATTGGAATAAAACAGACAAGTTGAAAGTCACAAACAAAAAAATATATAGAACGATAAACCCAACATAATAAGCACCTCGTTCCCTTCTCAACCAGGTGCTAGACAGTTGTTTGCTAAATTAAATGCTAACATTTGGGTTAGCCTAAATTTTGATTGACGCATGTTCCTTCAGCTGGAGTTGGCGGGTTCTTCTGAATGTATGTCAGTTATTTGAGTCAGTCGCTGACAAATTACAACACTTTCTTTTCTTAGCGCCTTCAAAACTAAAGCACGAGCAATATTATGGTGTGAAAAAATATAAATTACATCCGCAAAAACAATAGCAACGTCATTTACACAGCTAATCGGAGCTAGTAAAAGTACATTGATTGCTCCAGTGACAGTAGATTGCTTGTTGTGGTCACCCAAAAGAGCAAACGAGATCGCGTCACACAAACTTGAACGAGAGGTCGACCTATAACAGTGATATTTAATTGCAGTAATGTAAATAATATGAAAAATAATGACCGTACATTGTTTCCAAAGAAATTCACCTTCTCCCTTTGAGGTCCATGTTGATGCTTCACATTGCTTTCAGAAGTAAGAATATTTGCGCATTGTAACGTTACAATGCTAGGTGCTAGGCACGAGGAAGTTTGCGGAGGAGGACTGAGTCAGTATTGAGCACAAGTTTGAGTTGCAACCAACAGCAGCTTGAGACAACACGCTTGTTCGTCGTTCTATTTTCTAAGTTGCAGTGCTATTCTTTGCATTCTTTACACAAGTAAGAATTTTTGCGTATTTTAACGATCATTTTGAGGCATGAGGACTGAAATACAGTGATCCCTCGCTACTTCGCACCTCGCCTAGCACACCCTTAGTGCATCGCAGATTTTTTAAAAATTTAGAATAAAAATTATATTGTGGAGCACGCTATAAAGATTTCCCGCGTGCCAGACAGACAAAGTAACTATAAATACACATGACACGGACACTCCTCGGACGTCCAACTACTACAGTGCATATATTTACTTAAATCTTAAATTATTAAACGTTATACCACGCCTATGAGACACGTGATCATTTCCCGGTGTGACCATGGGCGGTGGGGCGGCAGTAGAGGGCAGAAGTAGCCTAATTCCGCCCCACCTTCAATGGTCGCACCGGGACACGATCACGTGTCTTGTACGCATGTCGAGAGTAGCGCTTCAAGTCACACACACACACATGCACTCGCACACACACATACACGCATGATTTAAGACACAGACAGAAACGGAGAAATGTACAGATTTGGAAATCTGACTTTTACCTACATTTCTTTTGTAATGAATTGGAACTTCAAATGTATATTCTGATTGCTATCATGCTTGCTACGAGGCTTCAATTTAAATCAGTGGTTCTTAACCTGGGTTCGATCGAACCCTAGGGGTTCGGTGGAGCCTCCGCCGCAGAGGTCCACCCCTCAGTCTAGTCTGCAGTTCGTGGGCACAGTCATTGAAAGCGTCCTGCTCTGAGATTTCCTACCAGTCCACATTGAGGTCGCTGGTTTATGCAGCAGAGTGAGACCTCGCAATCAGTCTTAGAGAGGGCTGTATATGTGGCTGAGAGAGACTCCCTACAGGTCTGCTTTGAGAGCGCTGGATAAGCAGCAGAGTGAGACCTCCTTCTCAGTCGGGACCACACACCGGAATTAGCCCGTTATCTCCCGAGCGCTGATCCAGGCAAATAAGCTTCTGCGGCCGGCAATCTAAAGGGTCGATCGCCGTATGGACTCACGACGTGGCGGCGGGGAACTGGTACTTTTACCCACGTTGATGACACGTTGAAAAACGGCTGTAAAAGAGTGGACGCGCTGCCAGCGTATCACTTCATTTCGTGCACCAGTAAAAAAAATATATACAGTCGGCCCCCGGTTTACGAACACCCTGATTTACGAACAATTCGCCTAACGAGCGTGGATCACGGAGATTTTTGTCCCCCACTTACGAACAAACCTTTCGCCTTACGAGCAATCCGACATGCCGGCCATTGAGTATGTAAATATATTCTCGCTTAACTGTGTCAACATAACTAGCAATTGCGTCATCTAAATCATCAGTAGATACTTGTGGCAGTAACGTGAACGCTATTGGTCTTACAACGTCACAGTGACTATCTCACTCATGGTGTTTAAATATATTACCATTTAAGTGTAGTGTTTGTACAGCTAAAGGGAAAAACAGCTGACATGAAATTAAATGTGCCGATTGCAGGACAAAGAATTGTCATTGGTTTAAATGTGTTTTCTTTTTAAATTAATTGTCTATACATTCCAACCGTTTAAAAAAAAAGTGCGAATAAGTATCAGTCAGTCACGGAGATGCCAATATGCTATTGGTCGATTAAGGTCACCCGGTCTCACTCACGGAGATGCTATTGGCCGGCGTCACACGTCAATCACAGAAATGCCGATATGCTATTGGCCAAACGCCTTTATCTAGCTTGATGGCACAGGATGGAAGGAAGGAGAGAAAATGAGTGAAAAACGGAAGGGAGGAATGTTGTGAAGACTTTGCAAACTTTATCTGTTAGACATAGCTTCTAAAATTACTTGTAGTGATAAAGGAAGAAGTAAGAGGATGATGTTTTAGCTTCTCCGTGATTTACACCTTGACTGAAAGAGTCACTGTGACATTGTAAGAGCAATAGCATATCTACGTCGCCGTGTTGACGATGCGCGTTAGTCTCTGCTCTCCTCCGCCTCCGTCTTAATTCCTTTGTAAATGTTATTTAATGTAACTGTACAGTAGATTATGTCTCTCAATTTTAAAATGTGTATAAAGTCGTGATTTATTTTACCTAAAGTTTTTGCACGCGTTGCACGCATTCACGAATTAACATGGGTTTGGATTGCCCGTTATACGAGCAGTTCGAGTTACGAGCGTAGCCGCTGAACGGATTAAGTTCGTAACCCGGGGGCCCACTGTATATATATTTTTTTTTTTTTTTACTAAAGAAGGGTTCGATGAATGAGCATATGAAACTGGTGGGGTTCGGTGCCTCCAACAAGGTTAAGAACTACTGATTTAAATACACTTCTGGGCGCTCTGAGCTCTCTGTCCTACCACAAATAACCGCATATATAACTTTCATTGTTAGGCACGAGGAAGCCTGTGCAGGAGTCTGTTGTTATCCAGCACTTGATGAGTTGCTGACAGGAGCTTGGGAGGACCTGCTTGTTAACGTTTTTTTTTTTCAATAAAAGAAGTAATGGACAGAACCAAGACTGAGTGGACCCTTTAATACTTGCAAGGGCATTACTGTATTATCGACAGTAGACTAATGGGTTTGATCCTATAATTATTTTTTTCAATACTTTACAGAGGCCGGGTTAAACCCTCTTTCTATTTCGCTCTCTCTCTATTTCTCTCTCTCTCTCTCTCTCTCTCTCTGTCTATGCTGGAGTAGTTGAAGCCTTAAAAATGGCATTTTAGAATAAATGACTACCATCTGTAGAGTATGAATACTTCTTGGTCATCCTGTTGGTTTTTTTCTTTAGGGTAGATCCAGTCTCTTCAAAGTTATTAATCCAACATTTCATTGCATTTTTTAATTTCAGTTTTATTGCATTTTTTTAATTTCAGTTTTATTGCATTTTATTGTGTGTTTTGATGGAACATCACCATTAAGGCCTTAGTTGTAAAATCGTCAGAATTCCCTTTGTAAAACTGTCAAACTCACCGTTTTTATAAAATATTTTTATGGCTAAAACCGTAAAGTGTCCCAATAAAATGGCGAAGTGTATATATATATATATATATATATATATATAAATATATATATATATATATATATATATATATATATATATATATATATATATATATATATATATATATATATATATATATATATATATAAAGCAGTGGCTGAAACAAATAGAAGAAGCGCAAGTCAAGTAGAATGGCGGGAAGCACAAAGACGTGCTTTACTAAAATTAAATATAACAGTAATACGACAAAGTTGCAAATGCATCTCATTCAATATCATGGTGAACTACTGTCCCAACGAAAATAAGGGCCTGGAACTAGCATGGCATCACAGAGAATCTTTTCTACCGCTGGAGATTTAATCTCTGCTCAGAGGTGTGCCCTTACATCTGAGCATGCTGATGAGTTAGTGTTCCTCAAGAAGAATATGCCTTGATGTGTCCACTGTCCAGTTTACATGTAAAAACACAGTTCATGTATCCAGCCGTACAATGTTGTTTTGTAATGTTCATCCAGTGTTGTTTTGTAATGTTCATGCACTTATGCAGTGTTTAGAAGACCAGAAGGCAGTGAGTTGCACTTTTTTGGCAATTTTTGCTTTGAATATATGCATTTTGTCATGTTTGGAATTGGATAAATGCATTTTGTCCATGAATAAATGCAATTTGGCATATTTGATAACAGATTTCCTTATTATGGGTATTCTTTCATATTCAGTCATATGTATTGTGATGTGTTGTTGATGAAATATCTTCCAATATATTGAATATCGCCAATATCGTGGGCGACATATTGCCACAGAATTTAATCGTGAGGTATCTGTATTGTCCCACCCCTTATATATATATATATATATATATATATATATATATATATATATAT
Organism: Hippichthys cyanospilos; assembly: GCF_059441005.1. Classification (NCBI taxonomy): domain Eukaryota; kingdom Metazoa; phylum Chordata; class Actinopteri; order Syngnathiformes; family Syngnathidae; genus Hippichthys; species Hippichthys cyanospilos. Next base: position 35,860,165 of record NC_142369.1, on the reverse strand, counting down.
ATATATATATATATATACAGTGATCCCTCCTACTTCGCGGTTAATGGGGGCTGTCGACCCCCCGCAGAGTCTGAAACCCGCAAAGTAGGGTATCAGTCCCTAGATTTCTATGTACGCCCTAATATAGCCGCAGTAACCATAATCTTTTTTTTTTGCATTTTTTGCTTCTTTTATTTCCTTTCTCCTATTATTTAACATTACATTATCCTTATTAACATTATTATATATTTATTAAATAACTAATATCTAGTTTGTTGAGAATTTGTTCTCAGGACTGGTTATCTGCACCAAGACTCCGGTGAAAGAGTACGCAAGTCATCACGTTGAACTTCACATTTATTTTGGCTCATGTATGGTGTATCATGTAGTATCTGTTGAATAATAAATCAACAACAATCTTAAAGTCAGCCAACTAACATGTAAACACTTTATGAATTTACTGTATTTTTAGCCGACATTAGCGGGTTAGCAACAACTAACATCAACTACTAACTATAAAGTGCAACCTCTCTACACAAACGAACACATAAACAGAATAAACACTCATCGCTTACTAAACATAGGCAGTAGCGTGCGTTATCAACATAAATGATAATAAACTATAAATATGAGCTTACGTTGTCATTCACTACGTCACCGTAACGAGCCGAATGACGCACAGAGAATGTTAAACAGGAAAGAAACTGAAATGCAACGCGACCTGACAAATTAAAAGCATACATTTCAAAATAAGATAAAAAATGTCACGAACTCTAACGCTTGAAGAATTCTTAACATAGTTATTAACTAATATTATTTTGTTATTTGATTAATACAGGACTGTATAATGTACTTTTTTGCTTTTTTCAATTTTTATACATTTTTGCACATTTTTTAAATGATTTTTTACTTTGAAATATTTTTTATTTTTCATGGAAAAAAACGCAAAGTTCTGAGACCGCGATATCTGAGACCGCGAAGTAGGAGGATCACTGTATATATATATATATATATATATATATATATATATATATATATATATATATATATATATATAATGTGTGTGTGTGTGTGTGTGTGTGTGTGTGTTTGTATTTATACACTCACATACTGTTATTTTATTCAAAAGGGTTAACTGTTCACTTACTGTAAAGTGTATAAGGTTTAATCATTTCAGATTTAAGTAAATTTGTGTACTGCAGTAATATTTGTCTTAAATAAGCGAGAAAAAAGTTACTACCAATATTTTTGGACATGACTTAAAAGAAACATTGTACCTGGGTTAAGCAAATATTGTAAATATTGTTGGGATAAACTGTCATTTAGAAAATCGAAAAGTCTAGAGGCAAAACATATCTTTGTCTAAGGATAGCTGGGTATCATAATTTCTATCTTTTATCAATAAACAGGAAACCCAAAGAAGCACATTGCTGTTCTAAAGAAAGCAGTGGACATGGTGTGTCTAGGAGAACCATCCTTGTACAATTCCCTGAACTTAGCATTACAGACCCTGAAGTAGGTTACGTGTCTCTGTGTGTATGACTGATCATTTCTTGTGATATTATTTTCTAAAATAAAAGTCTTTACTTTTGTTTTGTTTTTTTAAATGAAGACACATGCCTGGCCACTCAAGTCGGGAGATTTTGATCATCCTCAGCAGCCTCACCACATGCGACCCAACCAACATCTACGAGATGATCCAGGTGATATACAGTACCATTTACTTTTGATATTTTTTGTCTTCAGTTACTGCCAGCTCAGGACCAGTTTAGAACTTTGCTTTCATAGTAAAGGGTTGGGTTTATTTGTGTAGTCACTTCATATGACTCCAGAGCCTAACTCAAGTAGAAAACCATGAGATATGGAGTAAGACTGGAGCCAAGTATAAAAGTAAAGTACCCTCCATTTTTCAGAAACTCTTAATGGTTATGGACACTTGGCATGTCTGGTTAAAAACACAAGTTTTATATTAAGCTTAAGATACACAAAAAAATCAATTTGGACCCCAGGTTTATGAAGTCCCTGCCTTATGTTTTTTTCACCTTATGACATGGTCCACGACTTTTTTTTTTTTTTAATCCCCTCTTTACGCCATTTCTTTTGCCTCATGACACATCCAACAAGGCAGTCAGTGTGCGCTGATACATCTGTACAGTAATCCCTCGCTGTATCATGGTTCATCTTTCAAGGGTTCGCTGCTTCACGGATTTTTTACATTGTGGATATTTTTTACAGCGCATTGTGCTTTGAATCCTGATTGGCCCAGGGGCTTTACTATTGCCTCAAAATAAAATATTGACGTTGTACTGTATTGGTTTTTCACTTCGTCTCTCCTGTGTCTCTCCTGCGCCCGTGTGTGCTCAGCTCAGCTCACACATTACAAACGTGCTAGTAAGCACATTGATTGACAGCTTGGTCTCTTTGAGCCAATCCCGTGACTCGTAGGCGTGCCGAGAGAAAACACACATGTCTGTGTGCCTACCGAGAGCAACGGAGAAATGCACAGGTTTGGAAATCTGACTTTTACCTAGATATCTTTTGTAATAAATTGAAATTTCAAGTGTATAGTTATGATATAAGAGGCTTCACTTTAATTCGATGTCCGGGCATATCTGTTTATAAAAATCTTCTTGCTCAGAAAAAGAAAGAGCTCAACAACTACTCATAACAATGTGCAGGTTCAGGACGAAGAGGCATAGCTGGGACTGTGAAATACGCGAGTGACAATGTTTCCAACTTTGTATTACTATATTAAACAAATTTGGGGCAGACAGGTTTTGATTTTTGGTTTTATTCTATAGTTACGTATTGCATTGTAAAATAATAAAAAAATAAATAAATAAAGCTGGCTACTTCACGGATTTCACTTTGCGCGTGTTATTTTTGGAACGTAACCCCCGCGATAAACGAGGGATTACTGTACACGTCTCACCGCTTACTACAATGCTGGTCTGCTATTGGTTGGCGTCACGACTCCCTAAGATACTGGTCTACTACTGGTCACGGGGTCACAAAGATGGCTGCCTAAAGATTTGATCTCATTTGAGAGTGCTTTCAATATGGTACATGTATTGTGCATTGTAGTGCTTAATTCCAACTTGCAATGAAATCTAACCTGTGTCGCTGAACAGCCTTTACTTCATCACCTGTCCACTTGCTTCTCCTCTTCCCAGCCATCAACAAAAACAAATACAAAAAAGACAATCTGAACAAAAAAATGAATACTAATGTAATAACATGTTTAAAAATTCAAAAAGAAAAAAAAATCAATTAAATTACATAGACACCAAAATATATACAGATATATATAGATACATCAATGAATTTATTTGATCCTGATTTGGTTTACTGTTTTTGTTTTTGTTGTTGAAAAACGACATGTCGTCCAGAGTTGAGGCAGAAATATTGTTCATGTTGTAGAGGCAGAAGTGTCTTCTAGGCAAATGACGGCGGTTGAGGCAGAAGTGCCTTCCATGTTGTCCAGAGTGGTTGATGCACATATATGACTGGTCAGTCTTGTACCTTTGAAAATTTACCATGAACTAATCTGACTTTACGCCTTTGTTTTCTTATATGTGACAAACGCTTTAATTTCTCTGCTCCAGACCTAATTGGATTTGAAATGTTTTTTTTTGTTTGTTTCCAGCTCTTCTGCTATCATGTTGAGTGCTATCATAGTCTCTCATTTACAGTCATTTCTAAAGACTAAAATGATCAAGTAACAATTCACTGTCTCTGGTATCAGAACTTGAGAACACAGTGTCCCCTCGCCATGTCGCGCTTCATCTTTCGCAACCTCAGTGCCTTGCGCTTTTATTTCCATTAAAAAAATAAATAAATAAACGATATTGCGGAGACGTGCTGTGAAGATCATAGATAGTTGACTGAAAACACATGTCATGTGCTCTCCAACAAGACATGTGATTGGCTCCCTGTGCAACATTTACCATGCAACATGAGTGCAGCAGTGGATTTAAACTCTTGCGCTCATTAGTCAGTGCCGTGCCTGGAGCCAATCATGTGTCTTGTATGAGTGCCCGTGAGTTCATTGATTGATTGTTTTGCCAGTCATGTCCAAGTTACTGTAGCACCCCAAGCAGCTCTCTCCAAGTGAACATTTACACCCGAGTGAGAACGCAGAATGAGTACGGTGAGGACGATAGGGAGCTTTGGGAAGATGTAACAAGTTGTTATAATAAACTGGAATTTCCAGTGTAAACTCTGCTTCCCTATTATCATGTTTGATAATACATTCTACAAGCTCCACTCTAGGTCGACGTGAGAGGGCCATTTTGAAGGGATAACAGTACAGTTACTGTAAAAGGTTTAATAACTAAAGATTTATGGAGTAAGATTGCTGTCAAAAAGACGAATGTGTTTAACAAGGCATATGAGTATGACTCTAAATTGTCTTAAGTTTGAATTGGTTTTATATGAGTATGACTCTAAATTGTGTTATTTTTATGATTTGAAAATAATTTCCCTCATGAATCTATCATTATCAAATTGACGAATTAAAACATTATTCATTCAATCAATTTCCCTGGATTCCCTCATTCTAGTCATCTTTCCTGCGTTCTACTCATCTGAAAATGACCCAATACTTTTGGGGGCACTCTGTGTATTTTACTGAGCATACCTAGAATACCTAGGGCACTATTTTCTTGAAAATCTCAAAAACAACCACACATGAAATGTGTGCTATAAGATCTATATGATGTTCGAAGATGAGAAATGCAGCTACATTTGTAGGTAAATTTGTGTTCTCAGAATGCTCTTAGAAACACTTATACAGAGATTTATTGTCATGAGGCTGAAAGAGCGTTTTAATTTTGCTTTGGATTGAAAACTCACCGACTCAAATTCAGCATAATTTGTCTCTCTCCCTCAAGTAGCTTTTTCTTGGCCTCATTAATGCACAATGCAGTTATATTCAGACAAAAATGCCATCGGAACAAACTTCTCCTATTGTTGTCAAATAAGGCTACAAACTGCAAAGTGACATGTACTGATTTGAGGAATTTGCAATTGACAGTGTTCTTTGACAATATCGAGGCATGAACGTGGACACTAGTTGTGCTCAGTCATGCCCTAAAATTGTATATGTCTGAAAGACTAGTGTGTTTCAGGTGACATGGTGTCAGGGTTATCTTTAAAAGTAGACTAAGACAAGCCCAGCTGCTAAGCAGCAAAATAGTGACTCAGACCAACCAAGATTGACTTTTCTTTGCCGGCAAAGGGTAAGCTTGGCGTACATTCTCATGCGTTGCCAACAGTGTTCGCCGCTCAAGCGTCCCCGCCTGCTTTTTATTCATTCAGCAAAGCATTGCACATTACAAGACATAATGAAAAGAGCCAGCCGGGCGCCACCAACAGTTGGGCCAAGGTCCCAGCTCACACTTTCCTGCGTCAACAGCTTTAAGGACTGTGGCAAGATGAACTAAGACTGCATATATGGATAGCAATGCATATATAGATTGCAATGCACCATATAACACATAACGATGCAACACATAATGATAAAAACCTAATATATGATTCCTTTCACACATGGTTTTGTCTAAATATAAAAAGCCATACTGAAGACTTTCTGACATATGCATTTGAAGACATGACAACTGAAAACATGTAGAATCCATGTTACTGACCTCTAACTTCTCCTGTTGTTGTCAAACAATGCTGCAAAATGCAAAGTGATATATAACAAATTTGATGTTAGCGTTAGGGCATTTTACTGTGTTCTTTGACAACATCTAGTCACTAACGTGGACTCTAGTAGTGCCCAGTCATGTCCTGATATCGTATGTGTCTGAAAGACTTAAGTGTGTTTCAGATGCCATGGTTTTTGTCTGAACATAACTTTGAAAAGTGTCTGTTCCCCTATATTGCTGTTGTCAGAGCTGTACTTGACACTTCTCACAAGAAGGAATATGCGAACGGGAACACACACTCTTCAGGGTTTTGTCCAGACAAAATAATTTCAACTGGAATACACTGAAGACTTTCTGACTCATACAATATGCCATGATGCCTGAAAGCATTCAGTGATCATATGACTGACTGCTGATTCCTACAGTTGTTAAAGAAAGATGTAAACACTAAATTGATATATACTGATGAAATGAAATACATTTTGGAAGGTTAAGGTGGATCTTTCAATCTCTTCTTGGTCTTCACGAGCTTCAGTCAGGATCTCAGCAGTTCGTGTCTACAACATAGCTACAACACTTTGTCAGGAATAGTTTGTACCGTGAATCTGTCCAGTTAATAAAATAAAACTATTTTCTCTGGTGCGTCATTTAGCGGAGGAATGGAGTTCAGTATACTACCCTCTATACAGCTCTGACAACCAGCAATACAGTGACATTAGAACACACAGTCATTAGAATTATGTTGAGACAAAAATCATGTCACCTGTAACACACTCAAGACTTTCTGACATATGTAATATGAGGACATGATGACTAAATACAAGCAGAATCTACGTTACTGTTATTGTTGTCAAACAAAGCTATAAACTGCAGTGATGTTTGCTGATTTGATGAGTATGTATTTTACAGTGTTCTTTGACAGCATCTAGTCACTAATGTGGAGTCGTGCCCAGTCGTCATTTCCTGATATTGTATGTGTCTAAAAGACTTAAGTGTGTTTCAAGTGCAATAGTTTTTGTCTGAACATAACTCTGGAAAGTGTCTGTTCTGATGTCCCTATATTGCTGCTGTCAGCGCTGTACTGTACAGTATACTCCTCAAGAAGAAGGAATACGGGAACATCAGAACTCACACTCGTCAGGGTTATATCCACATAAAAATAATTTCAACTGAAACACACGGAAGACTTTCTGACTCATGCAATACAAGGACATGACGCCTGAAAACTTTCAAGGATCTTATGACTGACTTCTGATTTCTACTGTTGTTGTCAAAGAAAGAAGCAAATACATATTGATGTGTACTAATAAAATGAAAAAAGCCGTTGGAAGGATAAGGTGGATCTTTCAATTCTTTCAAGGTCTTCCCGAGCTTCAGTCAGGATTTCAGCAGCTCGTGTTCACAACATAGCATCAACACTGTCAGGAATAGGTTGATTTTGAAAAAAAAAAATGACAGCTCGACAGTAAAGGAAGGTGGAGGGGCCCTGAAAAATAATGAATGATGGACCTGCAAAAAAAAAAAAAAGGAAAGTAAACTGTCCACCTCTGGAAATTCAGTCCTGTGATGAGACAACTCTGACAATACATTTATACATTTATACATTTATAGGACACTGAACACACACTCTACGCTTACGTATGTTCATTCATTATGTTCAGTCACCCAAAACACCCAAAACACTGATGTCTGACTGAAATAATGTTTTTTAGAACGTCCTACAACTCAATATTTCACTTGAATGATAATTTGTTGAGCAAGATGAGCACATAATATATATTTTGTCTAATACCATATGCTATAATTTTGATGTTACCATTGCTCGCCATGGCCACTTAGTCTCCATAGTTATGAGTAATTTTAGTCCCTGTTTGGATGTTCTCAATCGCAAATAAGCGAAGATGCGGTTAACCCTGGATTATCATCTTTTTCATTTTGCAGTTCGGGTTTTTGTGAGCATCATTCACCAGTCGACCTAATGAGCCATCTTCATGGGAGGATTCAGTGCTGAAATCAAACGAAGAAATAAATGTTTCATTATTAAAACAATAATGCTGTAAAGAAACATTTAGTCTTTTCATAGGCCTTGACTTACCGCAATGCGCTACTATTCCATTCAAAATCAAACAGGAAAGAATTTTGCTTCTCTGTATACTTTTTCTGCTTCTTGTCTCGTTCATAGTGTGAAACTAACTCCCCATGAAGGATCCATTTTCAATTGCTTCACAGGCAAAATACACCATGTCCTAGGACACAAAAGATCACACTTAAGAGATCAGATCTGTACATGATCAAACATGATAACACTGGAGAGTTTCACTTGAAATACCATTTTATTATAAAAGAAATCTAGGGAAGAGATTTCCAACGGTCTGGTGCATGTCGTCTGCTCCTCTCTGCATGTTGTCAACAACGTGGGCTAGGGTGTGTTTAATGAGTTACATGGCATGTCTCTGTGGAGTTGCAATCCACTCCTGCCCTGACTCCTGCTTTTATACCCACAGGTACTGTTAGTCATCAAAAACACCCACAGCAAAGGCACACACATTGTCAAGGCAGTAGCCACACGCACACTGTCGAGGCAGAAACACAATGGAGCAGACATTCACCAGATAGTTGGAAATCTCTTACCTAAATTTCTTTTAAAATACATTGTTTTTTTAAGTGTAAACTTTCCAATGTTATCATGTTTGATCATGAACAGATTTGACTTTAATTCAACGTCTGGGCCGCTGCTAATATCACTGCAGCTGTGTGAGACTTCAAAGGAAAGGGGTTACTGCTCACTTACTATACACTGTATAAGGTTTAATCATTTAAGATTTAAGTAAATTTGTGCACTGCAGGTTTTTTTTTATCTTAAATAATATGTATAGCATGAAGACTTTTCACATTATATAGGGACCTACTTTGCAGGTTTCACTTTTCGCGGGGGGATTCCGGTCCCCATTAATTGCGAAAAATTAGGGATTAGTGTATATTTTTTTTAATTGCTTTTTCTTCCTTTGTCAGACCATGAAGTCAATGAAAGTGCGGGTGTCTGTAATTGGCCTGTCTGCGGAGGTTCGTGTGTGTACCATGTTGACTCGGGAGACTGGTGGGTCATACCATGTCATCTTGGATGAAAGCCATTTCAAAGAACTGCTCCTCACGTTGCATGTGAAACCTCCCCCTGCCAGCTCCTCGTCTGAATGCTCTTTAATACGTATGGGTCAGTATGCTGATGATTATCTTTTTTTATAATCAGTCTTGTCTGTCTGTTGTAAATGACATTATGTAGTCCCAACTAAGCAATCACCGATAACTAATGTGGACAATATGTTCACTATATCTCCATTTTCTTCAAAATGATTTTTATTTGCGAAGAACTAAGAGGTCAGTTACTAAAATAAATGCAAAGAACTAAGAGGTCAGTTACTAAAATAAAACATTGTGTAATCTGAAAATCTGAACACAGTTGTACATTAACAGTAGCCTACATGACTGTGTCAAACCCCTCCCAAAGTTGACTGGTGCTTATCTGACTCCCAAGTGTACAAATTTCCAAAAGACCCATCCATATTCTTCCATTTGTCCGGGGTGGGACCATGATAGCAGCAGCTTAAGGAGAAGCCTAAACTTCCTCTTGTGGTCTCCTGAAAAGGCCTATTCTTTAGTGTATTTGCAAAAAACAGATTTATTATAAAGCGGTCACCAAATCAGACACCCTCGATGCCTTGGATGCAGGTAAAACATCTGTCAGAAAATGCTAAAATGCACAAAATTGGTGACAAGGGGCAACCTTAGCACTAGGCCTATTATGATAGTTACTGTATATTGACGTATCACTTGATGAACTAATTTAATACACTATCTGAAGAACTGAAGTGCCCAAAAAGGAATGCGTATCATGTCAGGAGCAGAATTCAAACCCAGAAGCTGACAGTACATGGAAATGGCAAAGCTGAAAGTGTCTGCAAAACTAGCCAGTAAAATGGTGAGGAAGACTGGATGCAGAACTCCAAAAAGAGAAGGGCCTGCCTGACATTTAACTGAAGGAGATTCCAAAGGAAAAGGCCAGCCACAGAAAAAGCTTAATCCTCTTTGAGGTGCAGCTTAATCCTCAGCACCTCCACTAAGCTTCTGGTCTGCAGACCTGACACTCGGGCCAGGGCTGTGGACTGGATGAGTTCAGCGAGGTAACTTGGGGCAAAACAATTTAACCATTTGTAAAATAAGGACACAAAGCTGTCTTGAAAATAACCTTGAGCAAAAAGATGATGGTATTGAAATTAAAGCTCTAAAATAGATTTTAAAATCTTTTTTGCTAAACCACCATTTTTCTACTTTTTACATTATGGTTCGCCTTTTTGACCCACATCTAGCCCAATAGACTGCTCGTGTCCTCCCTTGAGCGATATCACATAAAACACTATGTGAAATTAACATATAATAACATGTTAGCCATGTTATTCATGGTAGTTAGCCATAGGAGCAAAATCATATTGATATTAAAGCCCACAAAGCAGGAAATGGACAATGTGATATGCTGCTGCAGGAGAGTAGACCTCACATATGATACACAATGAAAGCTGCATTTGCCCATTAAGGCAGATGACACTGGAGTGGAAAAAAAAATACTGGTTTTGACAGATTTGGATAGTTTTTAAATAACAGTTTCTTTTAAAATCGTAATACATTGCAAAGCCATTTTTTAGCCCATGCCTAGTTAAGCCCAGTGACAAATGATACAGTATCTACTCAATTGCAAAGTATGTTTTGATGTTTTTTTTCCTTTGATGTCCTGAATATTTTTTTGTAACCACAATATTTTATTTCTACAATAAGGCTTTCCCCAGCATACCATCAGCTCACTGACAGACCAGAATGCCAAACCTTCTTTCAGCATGGCGTAAGTAAACCGCTTGAAACAAGAGTACCAAAGAGAGCGTGACGACATTCATTTATTTTAATGAAACATTTAGGTGTCCTAATTTAGGATCTGCGCCTTTAATGACCAATGTAGTTGAAAACTTTGTACAGTGGTACCTCGAGATACAAAAGTCCCAGTATATTACAAACTCAATAAACAAAACAACATCCAAGGAATTTTTGACCCATAATACAAAAAAAAAAAATAAAATTGGGATATAAATTATTTTTCAAAATTTGTGAACCGCCAACTGTAGATTCATTTCTGTTCTGCTCTCCCATGGTTAGGTCCTGCCCTGATGCTAGTCGTTTAGCTTCCTGTGATGGGAAAGTCTAATTTTGGAACCTTGCAAAGACGTTTTTTTATGCAGTGGGTCATCTGTGTTTTGGTCCGAGTGTGAAGAAATATCTTGTAGAGAACCGATTTCCCCTGGAATGTCTGCTGGTGCTGGATAAAGAACGCGCTCACCCTCTGTCTTCAAGGATATCCTCGAAGAATTTTCAGTCATCAAGGTTGTCTACTATCCAACAAACACTACCCTCTCCTCCAGCCCATGGACCAGCAAGTGATTCTGAAGCTGTATGGAATCATTATCCGCCATTTACTCTATTGTTTTATGGCATTTAGGTCGTACTGTATTGCTTTGTGCCGGTTGCTCTCCTCCTTGGCTAATACTTTCAAATGTTCACTTACTTGAAAGGTAAACGTCCATATCTATGTACCGTATTTTCCGCACTATAAGGCACACTGGATCATAAGGGGCACCCTCAGTTAATGACATTTTATTTTTTTTTCCATATATAAGGCGCACCGGATTATAAGGCGCACCCTCAATTAATGACATATTTCTAAACTTTTTAAATCACAATATAGTAATACTCAAAGTAATAAGAATAATAACTCAAATAATAACTAAACTCTCAATAGCATAATAACTCAATTTCAGTATGACCAACCTTGGTCAACTTTAAACACAAAAGAAACAGATAAAGCTTACTTTTATCAGTTCATTCCCCATCTACGGATTCCAATCGCAATATTGATCCATATATAAGGCGCACCTGATTATAAGGCGCACCATCAGCTTTTTTTTAAAAAAATAAGGCTTTTAGGTGTGCCTTATAGTGCGGAAAATACGGTACTTTGTTTTTGCTTGGAACCAATCAGATAACTTACATTAAAAAAAAACACTAAACAACAGCCATCCAGGAACGAGTTAATTTCGAATCTCTAGGTACCACTGTACCTGCGTGTGGCCGTCATAGGCAATTATAGAGTACTAGTTAACCCACCTTTTTAACCAGGTTTTTTTTTTCTGCCCATTGTTTGTCTTAAAGTTTGTTAGATGGCACCAATGATCCAGTACTCTCTCTGGGAGGATACTTATGTCCGCAGTGCGATGCTAAGTACATGGAGCTTCCAGTGGAATGTAAAGTCTGTGGTATGTTTGGTTGGAGGTGTAAGACCAAGTGTGCAGATGTAACTTTAACACTGAGACAATAACAATGCTTATATTAATGCCAAGCATTATAAAATCACAGTGGAATATCTTAAGTCAAACAAAAGTATTGCTAGACTTAAGGGCTTGCGTATGCCTACTGTTCTCAGTCAGCGTTGAACGTTTATGGTTATTATTAGTGTCTTTTCAATACTGGTTTCAGAAGAAGTGTAAAATGGTGTTACAGTGTTCCCTTGCTACTTTGCATTTCATCTATCATGTCCTCAGTTGACTGTGTATGCACATGCTACGGGCACTCTTCCCACGTCAACCTATAATGGAGCCCATCGCTGACCAAACATGAAAACAGGGAAGCAGAGTTTATACTTGAAATTCCAATTTATTTCAACTGTATTTGTAAAAATTTCCCAACACTTTCTTTACACTGTCTGTGATCAATCACACAAGTGATATGTGTGTACAAGCAAATGATGAGGGTTAGGGGGATTTTGAAGCACACTCTGAAGCACCATGCAAAGCAAAAGGCAGAAAGGGAATAGACAAAACGGCCAAACGTGTGCCCAAGCATCCTGTCTCCGGGGACTAGAGTCCTCCATCAGAGAAAATCAGAGAGGGCAGTGGATTGAATACCTTGAGCAATGCTCATTTTACCTGGGTCCCCAGGACTTGCAATTCTAAAAAGATGTGTCCCAACAGAAATGTTTGTAGTCCCAAAAATCTAACAGATGGGGGTGGAGGTTAAAAAGAATCTTTATACCAGAACCTTTGTAGGGATCTATTAGTGATATCCCAATAACCAGTAATGTAAATTCAATCAAATATATTAAAATTATGTCTTGCTTCAGAATATCACCAAACAATCTGGACTGTGTCAATTTGTGTCACACACTTCTCTCTGGCAGGGAAGATTAAAATGACCCAAGCAGGATAGACATGGGTCAGTAACTATATGACAAGATTTTTTTTTTAGCTGGTTGGCCTAGAAGTTGAATGAGACTTGCGGGTTAGCCGCTGTCTGTCAAGCCACTCTCATTTCGCCAAACGGCTACACAAACGTAAGCATAAGGAAGCCAGACAATGCTTCAAAATGAAATGTGAGATCAAGTAATGAATGAAACAAACGGCAACTGGATGCTTTTATTTTTAAGTTACTCCCAGATGCAAGGTTGCCACAACAATCTACTTTAAACAACAATCTAATTTAAACAACATGTCTATCATCCATAGACTTTAAAATTACTTGACTGGTAATGGGGCCCTGAGCCTATTTTCAGTAACTTAAAATTAGAATATTTTCAAACCCAAACCAGCTAGCAACCTAAACCAAAACAGGTATCTATTTTAGGCATATATGAGTCTCCATGAGAAACAGCATTAACAAATTGTGTCATTCCATAATAAAATCCTGAATACCGTATTATAAGACCGTATACCAGATTATAAGGCGCGCCATCAATGAATGGCCGAGTTTCTAAAAAAATGCCATACATAAGGCACACATAGGCGCACATAGAGTTGAAACCATATTAATGGGGTTGCATTATGCATCCCCTAGATAGAGTTGTGTTATGCAGCCACTGGACGGAGCTTTACGAAAGGGAATGTATTAAAAACTATCAGCAAAAACATCAAACTTTATTAATAGAATCTAAACTTTATTCGTACAATATAAGCGTTGTAAGGATGTTATACTAAGAAATATTTGTTATTAAAAAAATCACAAAACAGAGAATGCATTATTGGTAATTGCTATTTAACTACTAAACAGGAGCCGCAGAGCGCAGAATAGATCCAGATCAAGCCATGCACTTGTGAATGCTGCGCCGCAATACATTTGATTTTCCCCTCGGCATGCACTATATATTTTTGACCAGCTATTTCGTTATGGAGCACAAAGAAGTTACAAATAAATGAAAGTCAGGGAAATTTAAATGACAAACATGCAATGGTAAGAGTTTGCAGCCAAGCGCGGGTGAAGGATTGACGCTGCTGTTTTTTTAATTTTTTCCTCTGCATGGATCAAATATTTTCAACCCACTATTTCTTTGGAGCACAAATAAGTTACGAATAAACGAAAGTCAGGGAAATTTAAACAACAAACATGCAACGGTATGAGTTTGGAGCCAAGCGCGGGTGAAGGTGTGGCACCGCTGTCTTTTTAATTTTTTTTCCTCTGCTTGCTTTATATGATTTTGACCTGCGAGGATATGGAGCACAAAAGTTACGAATAAACGAAAGTCAGGGAAATTCAAACGACAAACATGAGTGTTAATTAATATATTAATAAAATTAACATTAACAAGTTAATTAATTATGCTGGGCCGTGTAGGCTTTAATACCCTTGGGCCAGGTCGGTTTGAACTGGATTCTTTTAGGCATAAACTATAGTTTATGCAATCAGCACATGATTTGATCCATATATAAGGCGCACCAGATTATAAGGCGCATTGTCAGCTTTTTTAAAAAAATCAGGCTTTTGGGTGCGCCTTTTAGTGTGGACAATATGGTAATTATTTTTTTATATTAGTATAACTGCCACGATTGGGCATGGGGTCTTGAGGAGGTGTGGGACGTGGGAACCAATAAGAATGCAGGACAGACTGGGATGAGGCTCAAATGAGGTTGATTTAATAACAAACGAAGGCAGGGTTGGAAAGAACCAAAAAATACAGTACAACAAAAAAGTAAAGTACAACAAAAATGCTAAACTCAAACTTACTGGGGCAACAAGGGAAGGATGGGTTCAGGGCAGCGCGAGGCAAGACAGCGGAGGGAAGACGTACAATGACCCGACAAAACACTGGGGCTTAAATACTCACAGAACTAATTAAGACGCAAGACACCTGGGAACAACAAGGGGCGGGGGAAAACTGACTGGTGGAAACAATAAGCTGGAACACACGGGTGACATATGAGGCTAATTACAGTGACGACAGATGCAGGGGAAACACAGAGAACCTAACTGATACTACACAAACTAAATCCCACAAAAAAGACAGTAACAATAACTAACAAAACTTAAAATGGCTACAAAATCTCAGATTTTACGCCAGATGCACAAAAATCACCAAATGCAGAGATAATCATCTATAGTTCCAGGAGCAATGGCAATATTTAACATATTTTATAAGTTTTTGTCCAAAATAGTTTCTTAAAATTTTTTTATTGAGTGCAATTTTGACTTTTTAACAGCAAATAAATCACTCAGTTTTCACACCAGAAACATCTTAAGATTCAAGATTTAAGAGGTTTATTGTCATATGTATAGTTGTACCATACAATGAAATCCTATTTTTTTCACTTCCCTGAGCAGTAAACTACATTCCATAATTGAGCAATAAATAAAGCAATAAATAGCAATAAACAACAGACAATGGTGATCATAACATAGTGCAAAATATCATGTAGTGCAAAAAAAAAAAAATTACTCAACAGAAGCAAAATGTTCATTTTCCTACATTCACTAATGCAAGTATATATAATATATAATAATACAAATCACAAATTACAGTGGGTCCCCCCATTTACAAGATTAATCCATTCTGTGGATGGGATCGTAACGCAAATTCGCCGTATGACGGGCAATCCAAACCTATGTTAATTAGTGAATGCGTGCAACGCGTGCAAAAACCTTAGGTAAAAACATCACGACTTTAAACACATATTGAAAGTTAGTAACATAATCTATTGTACAGTTAAATTAAATGACATAAATATACAAAGGAAAAATGACATTTACCTTTGGGGCGACGTGACTTGAGCTGGTGGTAGGTGGAGGCGGAGGGGAGCAGAGACAAACTTTTTTCAAACAAGAACATATCACCGGTGGTTTCCTTCACTTTAATCCATAATAGAAGGAGCCTCTCCATTTTGTTGTTGAACGAGGTCCATCCCCTGTCAAGGAAAGTCATGCCCTTAGAAGACTTGCTTGCTTTAATAGCTTCCTTGTTCTTGTACCGATTGTCGAGCGGTTACAGCCATACTCCCTAGCAAGGCTAACTATGCGTGCGCCTCCTTTGTATTTTTTATTATCTCCTGCTTTGTTTTTATTGTCATCATCCTCTTACTTCTTCCTTTACCGCCACTTACAATTTTAGAAGCCATGTCTAACTGATAAAAGTTTGCAAAGTCTTCACAACACACCGACCAGCTCGCGCCACTAGCAAGATGAGGGAGTTCGGCCAATAGCATATCGGCATTTCTGTGATTGACGTGACGGCGGCCAATAGCATATCGGCATCTCCGTGACTGCCTTAATCGACCAATAGCATATCGGCATCTCCGTGACATGCGAGAAAGTTTGTTTTTGTCAATTGGGACTCATGGCTTTTTTTAAGCATTCAGATGCGATCCAGTCCATAGCATGCCGCCGTCTTGACAGTGACTCCGACCCATAGCAGACCAGTATCTTCGGGAGTCGTGACGCAGACCAATAGCAGACCAGCATCTGAATGTGTTGCAGCGCAGGCAGTTTGACGGGACCAGAAAATAAGAGC
Organism: Hippichthys cyanospilos; assembly: GCF_059441005.1. Lineage (NCBI taxonomy): Eukaryota > Metazoa > Chordata > Actinopteri > Syngnathiformes > Syngnathidae > Hippichthys > Hippichthys cyanospilos. The sequence continues at coordinate 35,843,668 of NC_142369.1, read as the reverse complement.
AATTACCTAAAAACGCCTGAAGATGGAGACAAAACAACACAAATACAGCCAGCCCCTGGGGTCATGACAGTTGTTTTTGTCGTAAAGCAGGAAAAATACCGCAAAGAAGGGACAGAAAAACATTGCAAATCACATTGGAAGCTGAAAAAAAAAACGTAAGGCAGGGATGTCGTATCCCAGGGGTCCACTATATTTAGGTTGAATGTCACGATTGCCTCAGCACATCTTGCCGGCTACCGGCCCTCGTCCTTCAATGATCACTTTAGCCTGTTGCCTATGACTTGTTGGCCCCGGTCAGCTTCCTGGACTTGTGCAAATTTCTGTCACTCGCTGTCTTCTTCCTGCCCTCCTGGTCCCTGCTCCTCCTCCTTTCTGTCGGTTGCTCCAAGGCCTTGTTCTTCCTCGCTTGTGAAGTCACGTCCTGAAAAAGTTGTGGAGAAGTTAGCAGCAAAACAGTTGTAGAGAGACCTGCTGGTGTGCGGCAAGATGGTCTTGGCCAGCCTGTGCCCCACATGGCACCTGTACCCCTGCAAGGTCGGATCTGAGGCTGGTTAGAACTCCAGCAGTCGCCTGAGCTCCCTGTGGCGCAGGGAGAGAAACCGCATCTTGCTCTCCTTGTTCTCCCTGATGTTACTTCAGTGAGTCCTATAATGACATTCTGAAGGACGCCATGTGGCCATGGGAGGAGATGGCCGCTTCAGGACTGTCCGGCCCGTTTCCAGCTCTCCCTTATCGACCAGCTTAACCAGGGCCCCGAACATCACAGAGGGCGGGTCATCCTTCTCTAGCACCACTGCAATGTCTTTTCCTGCGGGGTAAGTTCTTGCTTGCAGCACTCAGCCACAGAGGAGTTGGCCTGGATCGTCCTGGCACCACAAAACCTAGTCGTAGTTGCCAACTGCAGCAAGGAGCAACTTGTCCATCCACGGGTCCAGCTGGGTGTCGGCCAGCTCCCTGGCAAGCTCAGTCAAGATCACCTTGTTGTCGTTCTCTGCCTTGGCGCGGTGCAGGTCAGCCTGCATGTCAAAATGGCCTGCCTGATTCTCAATGCCTCCGTCCCCACAATTTTCACCTCCTGCCCTTAGCCTTAGCATGCAGCAGTACTTGTCGTTCCAGCACACGTCCTGCCCCAGCCCGTGCACGTTCATCACTGAGATCATTCTCTGGAACATCTCCAGAACTTCAGCTGTGTTCCTATGATCCTCCTTGCCCGTGGTCTTGGTGAGGAGGTTTAGCCCGGTGACTGTGTTGGGGTTGACAACTGCCATGGGGGCTAGCACCTTCTGGGTCACCTTGTAGCCGGCCTTGACAGACTTGTAGTTCTCCCAACTGGCCAGTGCCTTCTGGCTTGAGAATTGGGCTGTCTTGGTCTTCTTTGGCCTCTATAGAGTTTTTGTTTAAGTATGAAGCATACAAACTCAAATCAATTGGACAGGACAGCAACACAAGCATCTAAAAGCTTTTATGCAAAAAGCCTCTCCCAGCAAGCTAAAGGTACACCATAAAAGGATATTACAGTACAATTTAATCAAGTTTGGAGGAAGAAAGTTATTACCTCCTACAATATTTAGCTTTATAAACACCTGTCTGCTTGTATGCACTAAAATTTGATGATTTCGTCTTGTTTCCACTTAGATTCGGCGTTAGAATGTACGCTGTTGTGTATCAATACAAAATCCAACATGGCGGCCGTCACGAAACAAAGAGCTTTTAAAGTTGAAATTTCTTGTAAGTGCAGTACATGCGTAAATCTCAGAAGTTTGACACATATGATAGTAAAACAGTCTAGATTCATGGTTAAAAGCAAAAAAAAACAAAAAAAAAAACAGGCAGTTAGTATTCAATTTATGTAAATGTTTCATCCTAAAATTAATTTGCCAATTTTTGCACAACATTTTCAACAGTAATTTGATGCCAATTTTATACAGTAATTACCTTGAATCCTTGAAAGGGAAACTCGAGAAACTCCTGCTTGCTTGTATGCACTAAAACTTCGTCCTAAGATTTCATCCTGTTTACTCTTAAATTGGGTGTTAGAAAGCTGCGTCTGTTTGATTAGTGGTTGCAGTGAAAGTGTTGGGTTCAAAGTGGGCTCGATACCCCACAAATGACCCAAGGAGAGGTGTAAATAACTCAGGAGTCAGAGATTTAGTTTTACCACTGCAGTGGGGAGAGCTCGAAGGAGAGCGTGACCGTGTGTCAGCCTCGTTGCAAAGTCCTTCTCCTCGAGCTCTCCGGCTGCAGTCTTTTATTGGAAAGTTGTTGCTGAGTCCTGGTGGGTGTCATGATTCAATCAGTGTCATCACATGGCTATTGTACAAATGGCAGGCTCCACTCGCCCTTTGAACATTGTTGACAACTCACACATCCCAATGTCTATGCATAGACAATAGGGAAAACGAAACAATGCCGCTTCATCAGTGCAACAGCCAGTTTATAATTAACTTATCTTACAGAAAGCTGCTTTGGCTCGGCCCCCACTCTGCCTCTTGGCCAGCCCCATACGGGAAGCCATTGCGCAATGTCTGTAAGAGATGTCCTGTCACCTAATACTGAAGTCTATGGATCATCTTTACTTCACTGCGTGAGCAGCAGCATAAGAGTGAAAGTCACCAGAAGCACAACCATACAGTGTATGCCCATTCTACATTCAACAGGACTGTAGATTGGGTGTATGTCACCTTCATTGGGGGAACTGTGAAGGTAATAGAAAGCTACACATGCTTGAAATAAGGAGCCTATGGAAGTGACTGAGCTCTAGGGACATCCAACAGAAGAAGTAGCAAGGCATTTCTTAAAAATGCCTTGGGCACAGAGGCTGGAAATAAGCATCTGAATGGGTAGTCCAATCCAGAAACACAGAATCAAGTACAGTGGGCCCCCGGTTTACGAACTCCCTGTTTTACGTACTTTTCATCTTACGAGCGTGGACCGCTGCGTTTTTTGTCCCCCTCATACGCACAAACCTTTCGTCTTACGAACAATCCAACATGCCGATATGCTATTGGTCTTATAAGGTCACAGTCACGGTCTCAGTCACGGAGATGCAGATATGCTATTGGTCTTATAAGGTCACAGTCACGGTCTCAGTCACGGAGATGCGAATATGCTATTGGCCGGCGTCACGTCAATCACAGAAATGCCGATATGCTATTGGCCGAACGCCTTCATCTACCTTGATGGCACAGCTGGTTGGTGTGTTGTGAAGACTTTGCAAACTTTATCTGTTAGACATGGCTTCTAAAATTGCAAGTGGCGGTAAAGGAAGACGTAAGAGGATGATGACAATAGAAACGAAGCAGGAGATAATAAAAAAATACGAAGGAGGTGCACGCATAGTTAACCTTGCTAGTGAGTATGGCCGTAACCGCTCGGCAATCTTCTCTTGCCCGGGGACGGACCTCGGTCAACAACAAAATGGAGAGGCTTCTTCTATTATGGATTAAAGTGAAGGAAATCGCCGATGATATGTTCTTGTTCGAGAAAAGTTCTCGCTTAAGAAAATAAATATATAAATTCTGCAGGTTCGTCTCTGCCCCCCGCCGCTCCCCCCCAGCTCAAGTCACGTCGCCCCAAAGGTAAATGTCATTTTTCCTTTGTATATTTATGTTATTTAATTTAACTGTACAGTAGATTGTTACTAATTTTTAATATGTGTATTAAGTTGTGATGTTTTTACCTAAGGTTTTTGCACGCGTTGTGCGCATTCACTAGTTAACATAGGTTTGAATTGCCCGTCATACGAGCAATTCGAGTTACGAGCATAGCCGGCCAATGTTTTAAGTTCATTACACGGGGGCCCACTGTATTGTAAGCAATCAGAGAAATGGCGACAACATCGTTGGACACGTCCAAGGTTAAATAATGGCTCACCTGAAGACGCCAAGGACATTTTTTTACGTCAATGCTTATTCCATACTTTAAGCAACGCCTCTGGCGGGGCGAGCTAGAACTAATATGATTTTGTTCTTGCCAAATACGGCAGATGTCAGAGAAAGCTTTTTCAAAAAATGCCACACGGTCCCACTCTTGTGCCTCTGTTCTTATCACAAGCGTGGCGTCCCTGCTGACTGAGGCCTTGTCTACATGTAACCAGCTTATTTAAACCCGCATAGTCTCCCCTTCCTCATTGTTTGTTTATTTAAAGAAATTGCATCTATACGAATCCAGCAAAGTGTGGTTTCATTCATTTACAAGCATGCCTAGTCGCTAGGTGACAGTTGTGTTGCCAAATTCTGTTCAATCAGAAAGAACTTATGACGCGTCCAATCAGAAAGAACTTCTGCCTCTGACGTCACCAGTATCTGCGTCTTTGACGGGAAAAAGAGTAGCACGATGACGCAAATCTCCGGTTTAAGCTTGTTACACATGTTACACACACCACGAAACTAGAGGCTTAGAAAAATCTCAATTTCAGCCAGAGGTTTTGAAAGATTCGGTTTTGATTTAAAAAAAAAAACTAAAAAAAACAAAAAGACCGGCCACGTACAGGAAAAAGGACAAATTGGAGACATTTACTGCCAGTTTGCAAGAAGCCTGGCTACGTGTAGACAAGCCCTGAGACACTTCCCCAGGCTCCAATTTTTTTGGCTGTGACTCTTTCTCACCTTTTAAGTCCTTGTCTACATGTAACCAGCTTATTTAACGCGACATAGTCTTCCTCCCTCTCATCGCTGTTGTTTGTTTATTTAAAGAAGTCGCATCTATACGAATCCAGCACAGTGTGGTTTTATTCATTTACAAGAATGCCAATTCGCTAGGTGGCAGTAGTGTTGCCACATTCTGTCCACTCAGAAAGAACCTCTGCATCTTATATGTCCAATCAGAAAATAACTTCCGTCTCTGGCCTCACCAGTACTTGCATCGTTGGCAGAAAAAGAGTAGCCCGATGATGCAAATCTCCATTTAAGCTGGTTAATCATGTGAACATCATGTATCTGTACTTGCTGGAGTCAAACATGACAGGTGAGCACAGCAAAGGCAGGGAACGGCTTTAGTCATTAACAGTCAATTCCTGACCCTGCAAAAAGAGATATATATAACAATCTGATTTTATTAAAATATATAAATGTATTGTATATTACTTCCTCACAAAGGTGTGAAAACACTTGATTTGTAAAGGTTACTGATAATTTCACCCTCTATGGAATAAGATCGCTGTCAAAAAGACCTATTTTTGTTTCACCATTCGTATCCATATTTTTCAAATGACGTATGCGTTTCACCATTCGTATTTGTTTTTGACCATTCACATGAGTGTGACTCAGGAGTGTGACGCAATTGAACACAAACTGAACGCCAAACGGAAGCTTTCAGTGGCTCATCAGGCTTCAATCTTAAGGATAATGTACAGTATGTCCATTTTTAGTAATGCTCAAATGAAGCTTTTGTGGGTCATTTAGGGTAAATTTTTGGAATATTACGTCATTTTGTGAAGCTTCAATTACATATAGTGACCTCTGCTGGCAGAAAACTGCGGTGGATTTGGAAAAAACCCTTAATATTGGTCTTGATGCACTCACAAACGCTGAATAGGAATCTTATTCTGAAATAAAGATTAATTCGTTACAAAGATGGTTAATATTGTTTATTTGTTGTTATGGTCATGTGGCATTGCTTAAAAAATGTGATGACTAATTTATAATTATATTAATGATTTTCATACAATACATGGATTTGGAGTCACAGGTCATAAGCCTGTCATAAGATGTACAAATCTATCTGGCCATAAGAACCTGCACCCAGGGCTTGATGCAGTCTTATTTGACTGCTTGAGGGACCTCAAAGCCTGAATGAACGCCAATTTTCTCAACCTCACTGATAGTAAAACTGAAGTCATTACTTTTGGCCACGTCACACCACGCTCCATAACCAGCATCCTGGGTCTCCTTAGTACCAAAACATGTGCAACTGTTAGAAACCTCGGCGTCATACTGAACAGTGATTTCAAATTCGACCAATACATCAGCTCTGTTGTTAAAACCAGTTTCTTTCAGCTGTGGCTCCTCGCTAAAACCAAGACGTATCTCACAAAGGCAGATTTGGAGTGTGTTATTCATTCCTTTATTTCATCAAGGTTAGATTAGTGCAACTCCTTGCTCGTTAGCCTCAACCAGTCCTCAATCAGCTGGCTCCAGCTGGTTCAAAACGCAGCTGCTCATCTACTTCACCCATACCAATAAACATTCACACATCACTCCAGTAGTAGCTTCTCTGCACTGGCTACCCATTCCTTTCAGAATAAAAGTTAAAATATTACTGATCACCTTCATAGCCCTAAATGGCTTGGCCTTCCCTGATTTAACTGAACTCCTGCATCATCATACACCTGTTCAAGCCCTTTGCTCTGCTGACCTGGTGCTGCTCACGCCGCCTAAAACTAGGCTAAAGACTCGTGATGACCGAGCCTTTGCAGCAGCTGCTCCAAGGCTCTGGAATAGTCTGCCACTGTCCATTAGATCTGCCCAGACACATGTTGATTTTAAATCCCTTTTAAAAATGTACTTTTTCATAGTTTATTTTAATACGCCATGAAAGCTGACATTCCTGAAGTGCTGTCATATCTGTGTATTAGCCGGCTCGTGTGTTTTATGTTTTTTATGTTTCTATTTCTACAGCACTTTGGTTGACGACAGTCTTTTTAAATGAGCTTTATAAATACATTTGACCTGACTAATGGCGGCGCAGACGATTTGTACATCGACTGACTTTGCCTATTGGCTTGGCCTGACATCTGACTTCATATATTCAACTCAGTCAGATCCACAAATCCAAAGGAGAGATTCATGCAAAGACGTGAAGTTGTGTCTTGCGAGAGTCATACTCATACGAATGGTGAAACACCCATGTCCCATGAGCGTCGTGATCATATGAATGGTGAAACGCATATGACCTTTTGACAGCGATCTTACTCCATAAACCCTCTTCTTCATTTTTTGAACTCAAGGGAGTTGAGTTCGGAAGTCTTAACTTACATACTATACACTAGAACAGTATTTCTCAACCTTGTTTGAGCCAAGGCACATTGCTTTGCACCAGAAGCTTTGTTTGAGCTTGCTTGTTTTGTTTGTTGTTCTTGTTTTTTTTTTTTTTATACCCCACTTCATACTTGAGCATCCGTCTGGCTCAGAATTTTTTCGCGGATCCAGTTCGGAGTTTGCTTTATTCCTTTTTAAAAACGTGTCCATCATTCTGTAACACAGTTCTCAAACTCCAGTCCTTGAGGGCCGCAATCCTGCATGTTTTTGATGCTTCTGTCTTAAACACACCTGATTCAAATTATTAGCTCATGAGAAAGCTCAGCAGGTGCTTGAAAATGATCCAAATCATTTGAATCAGGTGTACTGAGGAAAGCAGCATCAAAAATATGTAGGATTGTGGCCCTCCACGACTGGAGTTTGAGACCTATGTTCTATAATGATGGACTTGGTTAACACTCCAAATGGACAACTAGTAGGGTGTTTGACTTTTGGTTATTCCACTCTAGCTAGATTATACATGGCTCTTTGTTCAGGCTTTGAAACAAAAAGCACATGTCATTACCATGTGTTATTTTTTTCAATAAGGTTTGACTCTTGTGTCGGCCCCACACCTAGCCAGATCCTTTCACCACCTCTTTCCGCTACATGTCTTCATTGAAACATCAGTAGGAAGCGCAGCAGAAAAAAAGTGTCACTCCAGGTTGGTGCTCAAATTAATGTGTCAAATGTATACATTCTTTCCCTGTGAGAATGTTTGTATGTTGTTCTTAAGCTCAATCACACAGGTTTTGGAATTGGAAGATGTGATTTTCTTTGAAAACGTCATCATATTTTTGAGGATTAAAGTGAAATAGCAAGTTTTTCTCTTGTCATAGTATATCCTGGAAATATTATGACCTCTCATTACAAGCACTACATCCAAAAATGTGTGTTTGCTACAAGATCTTGCAAGATTAGCATGCCACAAGTTTTTCATCCCTACACAGCACGAGATCCTTTTTCTTTTTATTTTTTTTTTGTCAGTGGAATATACACAGATAACACTTTTCTTGGTACTTCACCAATTTTGGTGAGACTTCCAAAAAACGGGACCATGACGAAGAATGGACACAAATGCTTGTAATTTGAAACAGGCTTTTAATGTGAAGTTGTGCCCGGAAAGCATGTAGAGACAATGACTGACTTTATACTGCACAATTTTCTGCTGCGGCGGTCACGAGTTGCGGCTTTATACAAACAACACAACCTTGTCCTGAAATCCCGGTCTCCAATTGTGAGAGCTAAAAAAAAGTTTAATTATGCTGACATTTAGTGCATTTAGTGCAGCCACTCACATTTACTAACCGCTAGCTGGCAGTGCTCGAATGCTCTATATGGGCGAGAGAGAATAATTAGAGTATCTTTCAAAGGTAGTTAAATTACTGCGCTTTTATGCTTACAGCTTGACAATTACCATTTGTATTGATCACTTTTGAACAAATCAGACTGACTCAAATGTATGTTCTGTGTTTCTGACATCACATAGTCTCAACTAAAATGCATGAGGAGAGAGTTATCTCAGTATATACAGGGTCTTCCTAAATGGTTGACCCCAGTATAAATGCCCGACCCCATTCTAAATGCCCATATCTCAGAAATTAATTGATGGACATTAATGAAACTAAATACACTTTATGTTGAAGGTCATACATTTTATCGGTTAAATTTACAAAGAAAAGTACAAATATTTGTTGCTTCCATGACAGATTTTCATAAATATTTATTATGAGTGCCGGCTGTGACTCTACACACGTTGATGGCCGTCCTGGCGATGTAGGTATGCATAAGCAGCCCTTTTCTTGAAATTTATGGTGCCAAGTCCTAATTTGTTTTGTAGTTGGTGCCTTCTTTGCAAAATTTGTTAGGAAGGCACGCTGCACTGTCTTCGGGTACAAGCATACGTTAACACACAAAATGCCTTTTCTTTTAAAGTGAACGGCATTTCTTAACCCGAAAAGAGAACTGCCAAATGTTACACACAAAAACAAGAAACGTTTCTACTCAAGCTGTGAAAATTTGAGGTCATTTGAACGAAAATTGTCAAAATCATTGGCCTACAAAATGGGGTCGAACATTTTCCTAAAAATGATCTAAATGAAATATGAAAGTTGGTCATTCATAATTAAGGGGAAATGTGTCTTCTGTGTTCATTAGGGGTGGGAATGTTTAACTCTCACAATTTTATTTGATTCCGATTGTGGGGTACCTTTCTTTGGCCCCACAACGCAAGTGGCACTGGAAAAAGCGAGTAGGGTAAAGTAGAGCCGGTTAGATTTCTCGGTGGAGACTGTGCTTTTGCCGAGTAGGGTTGATAATGCCGGTGGAGACGAGGCTTCAGAATAAAATTTGTCACACTGCTCCTGTCTTTCGTTCGTTTTCCTGCTTTCTTTCTCTCTTTGTTTCTTTCTTTCTTTCATATTATTACCCTCCTCTTCCTCTCCTGCACGTCTCCTTCAGCGGTTAGCAAACATTTGGTGCATTGCTGCCACCTTCTGAAATGATGTGTTCACTACCTAACGTAGAATTATGTGAATACAATGTTTCAATGCATTTCACATTTGCTTTGGTCGATTTCAGGATCTGTGAATCATGTCATGGAGAATTGAAAGATAAAAGGGTAAGTGCAGCCGGTGTCTAACTTTTTATTGTAGCTATTAAGTTGTCTTAGGACAAATAGTATAATTAATTTTATGTAAATAGGTAATATGTATATACAATTTTGATGTTTTTACCTGGGCTTTTACATGCATTAGCAAATTAACATAAGTTAGGATTGCCCACAATATGGTGAATTCACATTACGATCTCAACCGCGGAATGGATTAATCTTGTAAACCGGGGGCCCACTCTATGTATACTGGATAACTAAAGGATATGAACACAAGAAACTATGAAGTTTAAGATGAGATTTACTTTTTGTTGTCATAGTTTTTGCATTGTTGCCAAAATATTGGTGCATCTTATACATGGTAACATAGAAAATACTAAAATTCGAACCAAAATTAAGAGTGCGTCATATACTGCACACAGGTGTGTAGTTGGGGAATTATGGTAGTACAAAAACAACCAATAAATAGGGGATCAAATACTGTATCTTTGTGTTCATATGCATGTAAATAATTTATCAAATGTTGTTATCCAACAGTATTTTGCTTTGTATAACTCTTATCTTTTTTTTACTGTAGATGTGTACCTGCCCATTGTGTCACAGTGTATTTTGTGTGGACTGTGATCACTTCATTCATGACACACTGCACAGCTGCCCTGGTTGTATTCACAGTCAACGCACATCTTAAAAGCATACCCAGTAGAAGAGGAGTGAAGATGATAAAAATAAAATGGTGACAGGTAGAAGAAATTTGAATTTTGAACCTTATTTTTATTTAAGATGCTACAAGAATTATGGTAGACCTTTTTGTGTTAAAACCTTTCATCTGAACTTCCATACAGAAGTAAATTGAGAAACCTGCACTTCATGACAGTTATTGTTTTTTGTGATGTCAATTACAATGGACAATAAAGCAAAAACTGTTATTACTTATTTGTGTGTCTTACAATTTGATTTTTTTTTTTTAAATGTTGTGCCAATGGAATTCTGTTTTCAGACCAGTGGGACATCCCGCATTTCGCAGCTTGGCCTTAAGTCCACCTCTCAATACCACCATCATATCAAAGTTTTACAAAAAAACACAATATTACTCTGTGGCTTTACAGCAATAGAGGCATTTCACTAATTTGAGGCTTAATACCATTATTTCTAAGGATGAAGCAAGTCTGAGTAATTTGAGTACCTTGATTCAAGGTTTAAAAAAATGCAATTTGTTTTTCCTTGAGTCACTGTTAGAGTAATTGTAAATATAGTGATTATACATTTGCTACAAAATATAAATGCTTGCAATGAAGAAATGTGTTGCTGTGAGAATGATTATGATTACGATTGTAATTATTATAGTGACTATGAATTTGCTACAAAATATAACCGCTTGCAAAGAAGAAAAAGTTTGCTGTGAGAATGAGTGCACTGCTTATAGAGGAATACGGTCTCATTATTGTTTTGTCTCAAGCAGGAGGAAGGCCAGTGGCAGTAACATGCTGCCAAGGCCAACAGCAATACAACATCTTATCAAATACATTCCTTCATGGACATTATTGCCTTAATGCACTTTGAATTTGAAGTTGTTTGTGACAGCACGTGATGGGAGTGGCAGCTGATGTAACTCGTAGTCTTGATTATAAGTTCCAGCTCAGTTTAAGCTTCATTAGCCATCATCAGCCGTTGCTAACAGCATCAACACATTATCATGAAATCATGTTCAATATGTAATTAAGGACATACAAAAAAAAATGTAGCCGACATTGCAGAATGGGGTGCCTTTTCCCAGTGTTAGCATCTAGAGGCGAGTAGCTGAGTAGCCAGCCATTGAGCGATGTTGGATCTTTCACATCTAATTTTAGTTTTGATTGCGGACCCATTTGAATAATGCTGTCTTGTTTACATACCTTTGTGAAAGATTCTTGCATGTTCAGGTATGAGCCGGGATAAACACTACATGCACCCATTCATCGCGTCAACAACACTTCTATGATTTATTATTACCAAATTGTCTAATGCAACTTACAAGCCAATTGTCCAAAACAGAGATCTCTGGATCATTCCCGTGTCACGGTGAGACACGGTTTGTCTTCCGCTCCCATCTTTTGTATTCGCTGGTCCACCAAAAGGGGTGGTCCCATGGCCAGGTCAGCATGTTGAGTTGTTTCCGGTCCTCTGCTGCCCCCCTTCAGGTGAAGGGTTCAAATATCGCCACCTCAGCACCTTGGCGAACACTCTTGGAGATACATTGGAGTACCCCACGGTGACGAATTGTAGGCGTCAGTTACACTAATATGTGTATTCGAGGTTGTGAATGAAACTGCGCAGTGGAGATGCTTTCCTTCACTTGTAGGTGTTATGGCGTTGGTCACAGCAGGAAGGCCCCCTGGGGGGTGACCAGACCATAATGCTCAACTGATCTTATTACAAGTCAAGAGTGAAGAAGAAGCTACCAATGTCATGTTTTGGTTGGGTTTGTTGCTTTCCCCGGGTCGTGTAGTTTTGGTTCAGGTCCTTAGTTTTTGTTAGCGAGGTAAAGTTGGTTTGTTATTCGATATTCAGTTGACATTCGGAGGGGACCGTCTGCAAATTACATGTTTCAGTGTGAAAAAATGTTCACTAAAAATCAATAAAATAACATTTTACCATTATTTTTTCTGAAGTAGATCATATTTGCAATACCCTGACTACTACAGGTGTAGTAGTATGAGGTTATTGTTAAAAAACAGTTTATATGGACATATTATGCATTTTATTAATGAAAAAAAATCACTAAAAATATAGGAAATGCTTTATTTCTTTATTTTTTTTGTTGTGGGTAATTTTTGTAATGCCCTAAACTACTACAGGTGAGATTTTTGTGAAAATTGACTTTTGATGGACATAGTAAGTAATTAAAAATAATAAATATTCATTAAAAATCAAGGATTTTTTTTCTTTCTTTTTATTGTAGTAGGTCAAACATAATACCCTAACTACTACAGGTGAACCTTTTGTGAAAAATGACTTTTGATGAACATTGTAAGTAATTGAAAATGAAAAATATTCACAAAAAATCAAGGAACTTACTTTTTTTCTTCTTTGTTGTAGTACGTCAAATTTGTAATGCTCCAACTACTACAGGTGAACTTTTTATGAAAATGACTTTTTGATGGACATGGTAAGTAATTGAAAAATAAAAATATTCACCAAAAATTAAGGAAATGTTTTTTTTTTTTTTTCTTCTTTTTGCTGTAGTAGGTCAAATTTGTAATGCCCAAACTATGACAGGTGAACCTTTTGTGAAAGATGACTTTTGATGGACATGGTAAGGAATTAACAAATAAAAATATTCACTAAAAGTCAAGGAAATTACTTTTTTTCTTCTTTTTTGTTGTGCCCAAACTATGACAGGTGAACCTTTTGTGAAAGATGACATTTGATGGACATGGTAAGAAATTAAAAAGTAAAAATAGTCACTAAAAATCGTTTTGTTTTGTTTTTTGCTGTAGTAGGTCAAATTTGTATTGCTCGAACTACTACAGGTGAGATTTCTGTGAAAAATGAATTTTTGATGGACATGGTAAGAACTTGAAAAATATTAATATTCCCAAAAAATCAAGGAAATGTTTTGGGGGTTTTTTATTTCTTTTTGCTGTAGTAGGTCAAATTTGTAATGTCCTAGGGCAGTGGTCCCCAACCCCCCGCGGACCGGTACCGGTCCGTGGATCAACTGGTACCGGGCCGCGTGGGCTGCACCCGAAATAATGTTTTGGAGATGATTTAGTTTAATGGAGTTCGCGTGACTGGGAGCGAAGGCACGTCGGGCGACGCGATGGAAGTGAATGGAGCGACGTTAATGGCCGCGCGCGGTCACGAGAAGCGAAATTTCGCCTTTTGCGTGAAGTCATTTTTTATGTACTTTTTCCGCGTTTCGAATCGCCACAGCCAATCAACTTTGGGAACATTCAATGGCTCACGCAGGGGGCAGGAATTAATCATGGCGGCCGCTTTGCGGTCTCCGGGAGTGATCCAACACGGCCAGCTGAGCTTTCAATACGAAATAGAGCCAAGCTAGAGCCCTCACCTGGCTCGTCGAAAGGCGGAAGCGAGCACTTGGGACAACTGGTATGTGCAGCGTTTGCTTCACTTAACAGCTGTTGAACCGTAGTTACTGTGCTAAGCCTGCAGCTAGACGCCCTGGACCCTGCACCCAGGCACCGGACCACTGGGTTATATGCGAGTTGGCAACCATCTTCCAGGATCCCTATCCTGGTGCAGCGCATGTCTACCGAGCCCTCGTTCATCTCAAGGTGCATGTTTCCCGAGTCCCGCGTCAAGCTGCCGCAGTCTCTGTTTCCCGAGCCCCGCGCCGAGCTGCCGCAGCCTCAGTTTCCTGAGACCCGCGCCGAGAATCTGCAGCTGCCTCAGTTTCCCGAGTCCCACGCCAAGCAGCTGCAACTGCCTCCTGAGTTGCTCTTCAACTCTTCAGTCTCCTTGGCTCCATTCGTTTCAAGCCACCGCAACCACCCCCCAAGTTCCAAGTCGAGCCACCGCAGTCACGTCCTGAACCCCAAGCCACGGCGCCACAGCCGTCTCCCGAACAGCCAGCCAGGGGTCTCCAGCCGTCTCCTGAGCCATCCACCAGCCCTCGGCAGTCTCCCATGCTCCAGGTCAGTCACTTACAGTTGCTAAATTATTTTGTCCATCCCCAGCAGCTGGGGAACTCAAAGTCTCAACTGCAGTTTCCGGAGCCACCAATCAAGGCTCCACAGCCTCCCGGGCCCCCTGTCAAGGTGCCCTCCGAGCCACTGCAGGCGCCCTAAGAGCCGCGGGCTGAGCCGCTGCCAGAGCCGCCGAGTCCCACGTCACGGCACTGCAGCAGCCCTCCGAGTCACGCCGCTGTAGCAGCTGGTTTCTGAGCAGCCCATCAGCCCTCGGTGGTCTCCCTTTCCTCAGGTCAGTCCCTTACCAGCATTAAACTCTGTGGTCTGTCTCCAGCAGCTGGGTAAATCAAGGCCCAGGTCTCCCAAGCGACCCGCCCCAGCGCTGCAACCACCTCCTGTGCAGCCCGCTGCCGTGCGGCAAATGCCTCCCGTGCATCCCGGGCCTCCTGCAGACGGAGCACGGCCGGCCCCTCCTGGGAATCCTGCGGTCGGCGCCCCACAGGTTTTCTGCTGCCTACGTCTCCCGAGCCCTTGCCTATCGGCTTTCTGGGGCAGACAATATCAGCCGGCCTGCAGCGGCTCCTGTTCCGTAAAGCCGCCTTGAGTTGCCAGGCTCACCTCGTTTGGCGTTCGGGACGCACTATAGACTCGCACCACCGGGCCTGCCTCTTCTGGCATCAGGGACGCCCTCCAGACTCGTGCCGCCGGGCCCGCCTCTTGTGGCGTCCAGGAAGCCCTACTGACTCGCCCCGCCGAGTTCACCTCATCTGGCGCTCCGGACGCCCGCCAGACTCTATTGACATTTAGACGTACCCCTCCGGAGGCACCTCGTTTACGCTGGTGGCATTTGGGATAAGTTCAGTTCATTTTTTTTTTCTTTTGTGGGTAGAGTTTGATCCCTCCTCCTCCTGGGGGGGATTCTGTCATGTTTTGCTTGACTTTGTTGCTTTACCCGGGTCGTGTAGTTTAGGTTCAGGTCCTTAGTTCTCGTTTACGTTTCCCTCACGTCAGCCCTTCCTCTCTGTGTCTCATTAGTTTAATCTGCTTCTTCTACCTCTCATCCTCCGCCCAGGTGTTTCGCGTTGTCTTAATTATTTTTTGCGCCTACTTAAAGTCCGTGTCAGAATCAAGCCAGTGTCGGGTCATTGTTTGTTGTTGCCGTTCCGCACACTGTACCTCGCTACCGTCGTTCCCCGTGTTCACATGCCGCTGTGCAACCCCCTCAATAGTCCTCCTCGTCTAGTTCTCCTCAGTCATTGGCAGTACCTGTGAGTTGAGTTAAGTTTTCTCGTTCCTTTACTACTTTGTCCAGTTTTTTGTCGATTGCCTTTCTTGCTTCATACCCATATTAAACTATTCATTTTTTGAGCACACCCTCTATGTCCTCCTGCATTTTTGGGTCCCCTTCCCTCCACCATCGTACGCCACCATGCCAAGCCGTGACAACCAATCTATATTACACTATATATCCAGAGAAAATTAATGTATGCTTCACTATCATTTTTAGAATCAAATAAATCTCTTCAGCGAGTAGGTGATTTTCATGTGTGGCTTTCGTTTATGTATTCATAAGTTCTTAAATGAAGTGGGGGGCAATCACAATATTCAATTATTAGATATAATTTTCAGTAGTATATCTACATACCAATCTATATGATAACCATAGCCCTAATTCTGTCTGAAGCAAGAAATACCTCTGTTTAAACCTCTGTTATCCAATATAATTCCAGCCAACAGGGCTGAAGTAGGGCACATTTTCCATTTAGTTTAAAGGTTTTATTGAAGATATACAATTTCACTCTTATTAGTGTTTCACATTAAAAAAGTTTACAATTCTCTCGAACAATATTCATGTATTAATATTTGACAAAAAATTACAAATTATAATTATTTAAATTTGGTCACAAGATTAAATCAGTGTTTGAACAAATTTGAGAACAATAATTGCCGGTGAAATGTGAAAAACGGACTTGGCTGGCGTGAATTAAACAAAACAGCCTTATACCAATTCCTATGCATGTTCAAAGGTATGCTAAAATCACTAGCAATGCGTCACTATGTTGGCCAGTATGTTGTGGTGCTGAGGGCAAGTTATAGAGGAAGTTAAAAGGCAGCCAGTTTTAAAATGTGCTGCATCTACTGGGTTTACGCATCTAATTTTGAAGTGATCTGGTTTTAAGTGTTCATTAATGACGTGCGCTCCAAAGGTTTTTGTCGTTACATCGTCCTTGAGCTGTTTCGAAAGGGAAGACTGATCAGTGAGGTGAATTAAATGGAAATCTCACATATTTGTGTTGAAATTGTGTGTTCTTTCTATATTAATAGACATGTGCTTTTAAGTTTCTTAATAGTCCAATGTTTTCACTTTGTGGGGTTTGTGTGCTAACTATGTTTAAAAGTGAATGAGTATGATTGATGATGAATAACGTTTTATTTCTATTTCAAATCAATGTCTGGAAAAGTGTGTAATTTCCCTGCAAGTGCTCCATAAATAGATCGCATCAGTGTCATTATTAATACAGGTCTTAGGATTTATTATTCAGATCAATGTGGCACATAATCCTTACCTTAGGGGTGCACTGTGGGTCAACTTGCCTTGCCTTGCCCTGTCAACTATTCCCTTGAAGTGTGGTGCATGTGTTTGTTGACGAAGCAATTTACAAACAACAGTAATTAAAAAAAATAACTCAAAAATGTGTTAGATGAACATGCACTATTAATTAAAAAAAATACTTCCACTGTCTGAAATATTAGGAGCAAAATGTCTCCATTTAGGGGCAGTAGAGAATTTATTATCAATACATTTTTCTCTCTTTTCCAATGGAGGAAGACAATGGGTGGCAGAGGGTGATGCTGGGCATCTGCAACTTCCACGCTGCAGAATGAATGCTGCACACTTGAGCACATTAAAGAGTTTCTAACTTTTAAGTCACAGTCTGTAGAAATGGCAGCTCATTCTGCTTAAATGTTCTCTTTCTTTGTTCTGGCCCAAATGTTTTGTTCTTACATGACCCATGTGCCAGTGAAGTTCTCAAAAAAAAGGTGAGTGAAAGCATTCTCTCACTCGCTCTCTGTCTCTCTTTCTCTCTCTCTCTCGAAGTTCTCAAAAAAAAGGTGAGTGAAAGCATTCTCTCTGGAAGTTCTCAAAAAAGGTGAGTGAAAGCATTCTCTCTCTCGCACTCTCTCGCTCTCTCTCTCTCCCTCTCTCTCTCTCTCACACACAAAACACAGAAAGTGGTGAGTGGCCACAAATCCTTACCACAGCCTTGAGGATTACCCCCCGAGGGGGTAAAGGGCCAAGCTCAGTCTGCGTTGTCATTATTATTTCCTTTATGCATCTGCTCACAGCAGTGTGTGAGCAACTTTACATTTATGTCTCAGCACAGCTCGCACACTCATGGCCATAAGTACATCACTCATGTCGATATGTCTTACCTTGTCGATGTAAAAAGACAATGATTGGTTTAGTTGTAAGCTAAAGTGCCAAAACTTGCAGCTGAACAAGACTGGGTATTAATAGGCTGTTAGATTACTTCAGACTCCACTTTAGGACTGTGCGTGAGAGTGTTATTACAGTAAGTGTGTTGCTTGTATTCAGTTGACCATTGTTTTGTATTGTTGTGGTCACTGCAGAAAAACCCCGCTTCACATAGAAAGGCTATTGGAAATCTTGATGAAAGTTTTAAAGCTTCCGTCATGCTCATTTTACTTCTAGAAATTGTTGTGTCCCCGGAACTTGCAATACTGAAAAGCAATGGGTCCCAATAGGAATGTTAGAGTCCCAAATAATGTTTACTGATATCACAATTTAGTAAAAAACCATACGAATGAAAATGCATATCTGGGTCACAAACTTCTCCTTTGAGCCAGGTGAGAGTAAAATGGGAAGGATAGACACATTTATTGCGCCGTAATGTTGGGATGAGATGTTTTTATTTTTATCTTGTCAGCCCAGAAGTTAAATAAGACTTGCTTGAGAATCTGCTGCCTGGCAAGCCACTCTAATTTTGTCAAGTGGCCATATGTAAGGACGCCAGACAATGCTTCACAATAAAAGCTAGGATAGCACGAACAGCATTGGGGTGCTTTTAGTTTGAAGTTAACTCCAGAAGCAAAGTTGTGACAAATGTCTACTACTTGATTAATGGCAGCATGAGCAGCATTCGATGTAAACAACACTATGTTCTATGGCACAGGTGTCGAACTCCAGTCCTCGAGGGCCAGTATCCTACATGTTTTCAAACCCTTTCCCTCAAAAACACCTGATTCAAATGATTGAGATCATTTTGAAGCTCCTGCAGAGCTTGCTAATGAGCTAATCATTTGAATCAGGTGTGTTGGGGTAAGAAAACCAGAAAACATGCAGGATGCCGGCCCTCGAGGACTGGAGTTTGACACCTATGCTCTATGGCCTATGTCAGGGGTCGGCAACCCGCGGCTCTCGAGCCGCATGCGGCTCTTTAGCGAGGTCCTAGTGGTTCCCTGGAGCTTTATCAAAAATGATTGAAAATGGAAAAAAATGGGGGAGAAAAATATTTATTTCGTTTTAATGTGGTTTCTGTAGGGGGACAAACGTGACAAAAACATTCTTAACATTTTCCAATGCTGTAAAAATGTGTAAAATAAATATTACATTTCAACATTTCTGTCAACGAACAGTTACGTCATAGCCTGAGACACGCGTTTCTGTTAGCAGAGCAGGATGCTAGGCAAGTGGCCATTGTAAACAAACCGGCGGCCATGAGCCATGGATCCCAAAGGGAAAAAGAGAAAAATAGCTGAGGAGAACAGACGATTCAACATTTCTCTGACCGAATCATTTGCATTCGTTGCCAATGCAGAAGGATTGCCTGAATGTTTGCTCTGTTGCGAGAAGTTGTCAAATAACAAAAATAGCAATGTGGAATGACATTTTCAGGGAAGGCGTTCTACATTTACAGCCGAGTACTCAGTTGGAAATGAGAGAAAAAGTGCAATTGCATTACTTCTGCAGAAATTAGATTATTTAATATATTTAATATATTTAAGAAGTGGATTGCATCTCCAAACTCCACGACTGCTGCAAGTTTCGTTGCAACCCGGGAGATAATAAAACGTGGCAAACCGTTTACAGTTGGTGACTACATGGAGTCATTCATCAACAGATCAGAACACCAATTTAAGGACTTCATAAACAAAACCGGGATAATACAAAAAAAAAAAAGACACGCCTCTCTCCGCCAAGACAGTGAAGGAAAGAACGATGAAAATGGCAGGCAACACCGATCAACAAATCAAGGACATTAATTCAGCGCCAGCATACTCAATTGCCAGTGATGTGATCGATATTGAACAGACTGCGCGTTTATGCAGGTATGTGGCTGATGTTTTATTTTTATAGATGCAGGCTACGTTTTATTGCACTCTATTGCCCAGATAAGGGCCAACTTATGCACGTTCCGTTTTGTTTTTTTCGAATCCTCATGAATAAAATCTTCTAAAATCCGCTTTATTTAATTTAATCAAAGCAATGAAACATAATTCATTAATATTGTAATTTAGTTAAACTTGAGGCGGCATTGCACAACAGAGTAGTCATGAGGTGTGTCAGGATGCACTGCAGGAAAAATAAACATTTAATCATGAAGCCTCATTATGTATTCGTAGTTAATCATTTTGATAGTAGGCTAATATAGCTATTATAGATACATACAGCATGTGTTGCCTTCATTACAAGGCTTTTAATTTTTTTGCGGCTCCAGACATATTTGTTTTTTGTTTTTTTTGGTCCAATATGGCTCTTTCAACATTTTGGGTTGCCGACCCCTGGCCTATGTTCTATGATTGACGTTCTTTTTTTTGTCGAGATAAAAACAAACATAAGTCAAATCAAGTTTACTTATGAAGCACATTTAAAAACAACTTCAAAGGTCTGACCAAAGTGCTGGACAATTACTAAAATTCAAAACAAGTTATCATGCACAAATACAATAGTCAAAAAAAATAAAAACAATAGTATGTAGGATTAGACTAAAAAGGAAGGTAAAACAGAAACAGACAGAGCCTAGATTACTTGCTTAGCATGGGGTGAATGCCAGAGAGAAGAGATCGGTCTTTAGCAGTGGGCAGTGGACAAAGTTGTCAAAAATGTTCAGAAGTGGTCAAGTTTAGCTGAATAAAAGAGTAGATGGACGATGATGAATATCTTCATGTCAAAATGCTTGGAGTGGGAATCTTTGACTGGCTCACGATCCGATTCTGATTTTGGGGTCTTCAATTCAATTCAGAATTATTAGGTTCAAAACAATTTTCGATTCAAAATGATTCGATTCAATCAAAAATGATTTCTCCTTCAATATATAGATGTGCAAAGAGTTCATACAACTTCAGTCTGCTTTGCAAGACAAAAGAACAAAGGGCGAAGAAGGAAAATTACAAAGTTTTGGTGAGAACAGTGGGAATGAATGAGGAATTATGGGGATTAATATTAAAATGGTTATGAATTATTGGAATGTGTAAATATTAGTAAAGATGAAAATGTGAAAGGAATTAATTGAATGATGTATATGTGAAATGGGGAGGCTTCAAATGAGAAATGAGAAATATGCCATTGGGAATGAATTATTAATTATTATAGGTGAAAAATGTGGAACTACGGGATATATTCAAATGTATGAATTATTGGAATGATGGGAATGATCCATGAGGTGAAATGAAAGCGTTAAATATTATGAATGTGAAATGGGAAAGCTCAAAATGTGAAATGTTAAATCTCCCATTGGGAATGAATGGGTAATCCTGCCATTAAAAATGGATTGTGAAATATTAATGTGTGAAAAATATGGATTTATAGCACATTTTGAAATGTGTGAATTACTGGAATGATGGAGATGAATGAGCTAAATAGTGAAAATATGAAATGTGAAAGCTGTAAATATGAAATGTAAAATCTCCCAATGTTAAGTAAGTGGGAATTTTTTGCGTGGAAAACAGGAAATTGTGGGAAATATGGAAATATTTGGAATGAGTGATATAACATATGTGCCAAAGAGAAATAACATGTGTGAAGGCTTTTCCCTTTTCCAATTATAACATACAGGTATGATTTCTTTTGAATGTATGGGAGTAATATGTGTGTGTGAATTAATTTGGTAGTTTACATACATTGTTTTGGAATTGGTTTTGGTCTATTTTATGTTGTGTACATTCTGCAGTTTTGTGTTGTGTTGATCACGGACCATTTGCTTTCTGCCCTGTACTCATTTGCTTCTGGTTAGCTAATTTAATTCATGTGTGCATGTTTGAGAGAAAAGTAGAATGAAAGGACTGGCGGCGGCTGACCGCTATTGTCGTTGAAGTATTCATTAGAAAGGCGGCAGAAAGATTAGTATGAAACGTTGCACTCATATTCGTGAGTCACACAAGTTTACAGAACGGGACAAGACTGCTTTCAATTAGGATGGGGCGGTTCAATTTCCTCCATTGTTAGTTAATATGCGTCATGCAGGACATTCCAGAACTGACTGTGCGGTGACGTTATTGCTCAGAGCACCTAAAATGGATGTGGGCAGCGAAAAAAAAAACTAAACAAAAAAACAGAAGCTGACTGGACGTGTATCAATCTCTTTTTTTCTATTCTTTTAAATTTAATATAGTGAAGTTTTAAATTGTTAAAACCCTATTCTTATGTGAAACATTTTTTGCACACTCCTACAAAAACCGTTTGAGAGAGAGACTGAGACAGAGACAGAGAGAGCCCGTGTGGGTTCCTCCCACATTCCAAAAATAAGTTACGTAAATGTGGCAAGACATTGGCCGATTCGGACTTTCGCGATCAATACCTCTCAGCCAAAACGTTGTCTAAACACCAAATATGTCTTTGTGCCTCCATCATAACACAGACTACTAGCTACAATGGCAAAAATATGGATGAATATTAAAAACAAGCCGTCCTTCCAGCAAGACTTATAATGTTACTTCGCCAGGCGGCAACAGAGCGAATGCGCAGGGGCCATCAACAAAGTGCAAAGCACTGAAAAGAAAAAAATGTATTGTATAGAAACTCCAGAATGACTACACACATCAGTCGCAGCCTAATCATGCAAAAGCTGCTGGTTTAATAATGATTCACATTGCACATTTTTGATATATTTTTAATGACTATTTATCAATAATTAATGAATAGCTCAACTGCTGGTTGGGTAAGAGACACCAAAATAACTACACACATAAATCACAAGCTCCATAACATGCTACATGTTTTTCTAATAAATAGTTTTCCGAATTTTAATGATTTATTTAATGTTTATTGATCAATATTTACACATACATTGATCAATAGTTTAAATGTTGATTGGCTTGGATACTCCAAAAATCGCTACAAGCATCATTCTCATCCCCCCCATTCATGCTACAACTTCTGGTTGTCTGAAAAAAAAAATCACTTTGCCTTATATTACACTCTGCCCCCCTCCTTAATGCTACAACCACTGGTTCTCTAATTAATCCCTTTGCCTAAAGTTGGAGGATTTTTTTATGCATATTGATCATAATTTACCAATACATTCATCAATAGCTCTATGGTTGGTTGAGTTAGACATCCCAAACCCACCACACATATCTGTCACATCCCTCCCTTCATGGTACAACCTCTGGTTTTCTAATAAATCCCTTTGCCTTATTTTAAGGATTTTTTATGCATATTGATCCTAATTTACCAATACATTGATCAATAGCGCTGAGTTTGGTTGGTTTAGAGACTCCAAAATCAACACACACATCAGTCACATGCCCTCCATTCATGCTACATCCTCTTGTTTTCTAATACATCCCTTTGCAAAATTTTAAGGATTTTTTTATTCATATTGATCATAATTTACCAATATATTGATCAATAGCGCTGAGTTTGGTTGGTTTAGAGACTCCAAAATCAACATACACATCTGTCTCCCTTCATGCTGCAAGCTCTGGTTTTCTAATAAATCCCTTTTGCCTAATTTTAAGGAATTTTTTATGCATATTGATCCTAATTTACCAATATATTGATCAATAGATCGTCTGTTTGTTGGGTAGAGACCCCAAAATCACCACACATATCTCCCACATCCCCTCCTTTATGCTACAATCTCTGGTCTTCTAATGAATCACCTTGCCTCATTTTAAGGATTTTTTTTTAATGCTTTTTGATCAATAATTACTGATATATTGATTAGTAGCTCTGCGGCTGATTGAGTTAGAGATCCCAAAGTCACCATACATATTTGTCACACCCCTCCCTTCATGCTACAACCTCTGGTTTTCTAAAATCCCTTTGCCTAATTTTAAGGATTTTTTTTATGTTTATTGATCAATAATTACCAATATATTGATCAATAGCTCGACTGTTTGTTGGTTAGAGACCCCGGAATCACCACACATATCTTTCACATCCCTCCCTTCATGCTACAATCCCCGGTTTTCTAATAAATCCCTTTGCCTCATTTTGGGGTATTTTTTATATTTATTGATCAATAATTACCAATATATGTCATGTGTCGTTTTGCTCCGTGCCTAAGGCAGTGTTCAATTGTGCCACGAGGGGGCGGGGTCACCAGCCTTGCACACCTGTTCCCCATCACCCATCAGGGTCTTTTTAAGGCTGGTCGCTACAAGAGAGCGAGGCTGGGTCATTCCTTCGTCATACTCCCTGCGCCCAGTGAACTCGCATGCCTCGCGTCCCTCTCGCTTGTGATCTTTTGGTTGGTACTTTTCTCTAGTTGTATTTTTGCTCGCTTAATGTTTTTTGTTGGGTTTGAAGTGGGCTCGATACCCCACAAATGACCCGAGGAAAGGTGTAAATAACAACACAGGAGTCAGAGATTAAGTTTTACCACTGCAGTGGGGAGAGCTCGAAGGAGAGCGTGACCATGTCAGCCTCGTTGCAAAGTCTCTCTCTCTCTCTCTATCTCTCTCTCCGAGCTTTCGGACTGCAGTCCTTTTATTAAAAAACTGTTAATGAGGTGTGGGGGTCTCACATTCCAACCGTCACACAACATGAGCATTGTGCACCGTGGCAGAACTTGCAGATAACTTGCGATTCAGGCCTTGACCTTGACATTGTTTTTAACACACACACACATATATATGAGATAAGGAGGCGCTGTGGTGTCTGAAAAAGTAACAGAGTACATGAAGCAATGCTGTTGCACTATTAAATCAGCCGGAAAAGTAGCAATTAGAATACATTAAGCAAAGCTGTTGCACTATTAAATCAGCCAGTTTATCTTACATTTTTTGTCCCTAGTTGTTCTCCTGTAGCCTCCGCCCCCTCGTTGCCTTACTCCTCAGTTGGACTGATCCCACTTAGACATTCTCGTCTCTCCCTTATTTCATACTTTGTGACTTTTGTTTGTACTTTCCCATTCCCTTTTTGGACACCCTTATTTTCCACGCCGGATGTGCGCTTTCTGTTGTAATAAACTCTTTGAACCCAACCCCTCGGTTGTCGGTCGTTTCCTGTTCAGGCTCGGGGTCCCCCGTGACAACATATTCATCAATAGCCTGGCTGTTTGTTGGGTTAGAGATCCCAAAATAACCACACATATCTTTCACATCCCTTCCTTCATGCTACAAACTCTGGTTTTCTAATAAATCCTTTTGCCTAATTTGGAGGTATTTTTGTTATGCTTATTGTTATGGTCTCTGCTCTTGGTGTCCCCCTGTAGGATTTTTTGGGCATTGTAGAACAGCTAGGAACGCTCCTGGGAGGGCGGCGTCACCAGCTGTGCACCTGTCTCCTATCAGATTAGTGAGATCAGTGGCGTCTTTTCAGCAAAACAGATGATTTAAATATTTTACAAATGTTTTTTTTTGCCATTGTAGCTCATAGTCCATACATATATTGCTATACTGCTATATTGTAGCTCGTAGTCCATATATATATTGCTATATTACTAGCTATATTGTAGCTAGTAGTCCATATATATATTGCTATATTACTAGCTATATTGTAGCTAGTAGTCCATATATATATATATATATATATATATATATATATATATATATATATATATATATCACCACAGCGCCTCCTTATCTCATATGTGTGTGTGTGTGTTAAAAACAATGTCATATATATATATATATATATATATATATATATATATATATGCTCTGAATAGCAGATTTATAGGAAGTGGGATGCAAACCTGTTTTTGTTTCGGGACTAGTGCACTGTGCTTTTGTGTTGATGAGACAGGGGATTAACAGGTTAGTCCAGTTGTATAAAGGAGGAGCAAGTATCATGAGCACAGTAGCCCACGCCTTAAAAGCCTCTTTTTCCAGGTACACAGCAACTTTCGCAACGTCATTAGGATCAATCGTATATATCGCGTTGATAGGTGAGTTATAAAAGTCATTTTGATTGTTTCTGAATGATGACCTTACGTATTATTCTTGCTTTGTTGAATTAGCTGCTAAATGATTTATATGCCATTTTCACGCCCATTAAATTATCAGAAGGTGAATTTTTGAGCTGTTGTTGATATTCGTGGTGCGCATTGGTTTTGGCCTACTACCATGTGCAGAAATTTCAATTTGAAGCAACTGTCAGTTGCACAGAATTGTGTTTTGATTAATACATTGACACAGTAGTTAAAAACAAGACATTACCATCTGACGGGATTTCACAGATACTTACATGAAAAAATAATTATTTATTTTGATGACTACCTAATGCCACATATCACTTGACTGGATGAACTGAGCAAATGAAAGTGTTAGCTAACTCATCGGTTTGCAATTTTTTTTGTTTAATAGTAAAATTCAAACATCATGATACTATCAAAGACACTTGAATCTGAATGATTACAATATACAAAATCAATGTTTTGGAATGTGTAAATCAGTGATTTAATGTTGACATTTTCTTGTTGACCGTTTAGTATTCAATGGTTAAGTTACTCTTCATGTTAGTAGAGTGAATTGGATTTACCAACAAGATCTCTTTTTTATGCATGCCTGTTCACATACATGATTCATTTGAGAATTATTGACCCTATTAATAGGCTCTTCTCTTGAGGTTTTGGTGGGCTTCAGGGAAATTTTCAGATTTAGTACTGGAATGTGGCAGAATTATGGAAATGACTGGACTAAAACATAAGAAGAGAGTAAGCTAAAATGTTGATTATGTTTTCTAAGTCTAAACTATGGAATGAATGTCTTGTTTTGCTGAATGTATGAAAAGAATTGTTTCATACATACATTGTTTACATAGGAGGACTTACAAAATCAAAACGTATTTGCAATTCAGAGGATTGTACTTAAAAAAAAAAAAGATCCAGAGTCCAATGATCTTGGTCACATTATTTATGTTTTACTAAATTGTTGTGTTCAGCATAAGTGTTGCCGTTGGACATTGCCATTGCATTATTTATATTGAACTTGTGTTTTACTTCAATGAGAGATTGATCCAATTTTTTGAGCCACTTAAGTGGCGTTGAGACCAAAAAGCCCTCAAATAGCAACAATGCCTGGTCCGAGGTTTTTGAGCGTGGCCCACGAATTTCTGTTCACACCAAACAACAGTAGGAGCAGTAGTTTATTGAAATCAGACTGATGATGTAGGATCAGTGATGATTATTTGCTTGTAAAAGTTTGGTCAACTCTTTACTTCACAGACCCCCATGGGTCTGTGAATAATTTGGGTGTTTTTGAAGTGTTTTAGTTTATCTTTTAACAGTTACAGATTTGTGCCTTCTTCAACAAAGTCTTGTTTTTTTTTTTTTACCCTGCCTTTGATCGCTTTTGGTAGTGCATTGATAGTGTGTTGTCTGTCTACCTACGTAGATAGAATCCATTATAACATCTAGGAAAGACATAGCATTGGGTTATAATAGATATTGTTTGGGCAACTTACTTCAAAACTGTAATACACTATTAATTACTTATTACTGTCATTTCAATGTAAGTAGTTGCATTATAATATTACTGTATTTTGAAATGTAATGCATTGCACTACTATTGCATTATGTTTATATTATGTTATATTATGTTTATATAACTGGAAATATGGATTTTCTACGTGTAACTGTAGCTCATCATTACACATCCAGCAAAAGGTTAGTTTAAGCCAAAAACCAGTACAAATAATTTCATCTGTATTGTATTGTAAATTGCGGCCCTTTGGCGCAGTGAATAGCACGTCCCTCTCACAGTTCAAAGGTCCCGGTTCAAATCCACCTAGCTCCGGCCTTCCTGTGTGGAGTTTGCATGTTCTCCCCGAGCCCACTTCCTCCCACACTCCAAAAACATGCATGGCAGGTGAATTGGACATACTAAATTGTCCTTAGGTGTGATTGGGTGTGTGAATGGTTGTTTGTCTCTGTCTGCCCTGCGATTGGCTGGCAACCAGTTCAGGGTGTCCCCCGTATGCCGGCTTTGTCCAAAAAAAAAAAGGGGAAGACACCAAGTTTCTTCGTACTGATGTTTACTGAGTGCACTTGTTTGCAACAGTTCACACCGTAGAACTGACACATTCAAAGAGATGTCAGCTACGGACAACATAATATGTATTTAAACATAAAACAAACTCATACATACCACTTTGGGCCACTAAAGATAGACAAAGCTGGAAACACTTTATGTCTTCAATGAATATGCGCGTGCCGTCGCGTCTGACTTGATGAGAGCTGCGTTAATGATTTTCCCAGAAGCCCCTTTCGCAACCCTAAATAAACTCTGCTAGCTGACGGATTGAAAATCATCCATAAATTAACACTATTGCTCCGGTGGACTTAGAAATAATATGTTGCCATTTCAACCGAAATACAAAATATAGAAATCGAACAGAACAAAATTAGGTTATGTTTCAATACAACACCGCCCTCTTCCGGCGAATGCACGGTATTTCTTTGCCAACCGCCACACCCCGCCTATTGCCCGAAGCCAGCTGAGATAGGCGCCAGCAAGCCTGCGAACACTGTGGGGATAACCGCCTCTAGAAAATGGATGGATGGATGGATGGATATATTGTAAACCATTAAAGACAGGACACTATTTTATTGTATTTTAATCCCTTTATTACTTAGCTTCACACCATAGTGATGCATTGTTTATGCCATAGGCAAAAACAGTGCATTTCACAATTTCAGTGTTAGTACTTGTCAGAGAAATCTCAGAAAAGAAGACTAGGACAAGTCTAGCTGCTTAAACAGCAAAAAGAGTAACTCAGACCAGCCAAGATTGACTTTTCTATGCCGGGCATAGGGAAAAAGCTTGGGCAAATGTAACTCGTGGGTCTTCCAACGCTAGTTTTCACTGCCCAGCCGTCCCCCCCTGGCTTTTATTGAGCAAAAGCATAGCAGATTACAAGACACAACAAGAGAGCCAGCCGGGCGCCACCGGCAGCTGGGCCAAGGTCCCAGCTCACACTTTCGTGCGTCAACAGCTCTATCTAAGGACAGGGTCAAGATGAACTAGGATTGCATAAATGGGTAACAATGAACTAAGCACATAATGATAACAACCTAATATATGATTCCCTTCACAGTACTGTATTGAAATTCAAGTTCAGTTGGCAAGCTTAGGGATGGATGTTTCAAAAATAGATGGTTTCGGTGGAGCTAACATTAGCAGCTAGTCGACATTGTTAAGGTGTTTTAACGTACTGGCTATTATGAGTTTTGTACGCTTACCTTGTCATTATTATTAGTTGCGACAGGGATCTTGCTGACAAGGTTTTTAAATACAGTACTGGTGAATCCACTGTGGAAAGTGGTGTCAAAGTGTTATCCCTCAGCGATGATATTTTTCTTGTCTTTATCTCTGATGACCTGAAAGTGATGTATGTCCATCTTGTGTACATATTGTCCATATTCACCCAGCTGTAGTAGATCATCAAGTAAACATTTTGCCCCAGACTTTTCTCCTCCAATCTGGCAGTGTTTTTGCCGAGTTTGGGGGGAGAAATCGTAATGCATTTCTTCACTTTCATTTGTAATGAGTACAATATTACAATTTTTTGTGTGTAATATATTACATTAACGCGTTACAGTATAAAGTAATGCATTACAATAATTACTTTTGTAATGCATTACTCCCAACACTGATTAGACATTTGTGTTCATTTCATTTTATTTTATAATAAATTGTGAAAGTCTTCACGATTCTTCAATAAAGCAACCAATTCAACCAATTTAATATATTTTTAAAAATGTAATAATTTTTTAAATTGTAAAATAGCATTTTGTGTCTACAATTGCTTGCTAATGAGGCCATGAAGCCAGGAAATTTAATGCAGTTTTTGACAAAATAATTGGCAGCAACCGTTGGGGGGGAAATTGACCTTTGTTTTATTTTCTAAAATTAATTATAATTGTTTAGTGAATTATAATAGTTAAAAATTAAGTGACTGAAAAGTATCAAATACACTTGTAGCCACACATTTTTCTATTTTTAAGACCTAATCAGGGAAGAATTTTCAGGATTTTAGAAAAATTTAGGGTTGCGTTTGTTACGGACGCTTTCGGCCATTTTGCTTTTTTTGACTTTCGGACAAAAGCAGCCGCTGTGCCCTGGAAAGGGTTAATCCTGAACAATCTGTACCAATCGACTTCTATAAGTATGAATTTGCACTTCCACACAGAGCACAAACTTACTTTATCTAATTGCTTTGAAACTAGAGCACAAGATGTCTTCCATTACCCATATGTGTGATTTTATGAGCGTGATTAAAATATCAAAACAACAGCAAACTGGATTCAGACCTGCTGTCTTGAGGTAAAAGAAAATGCATTGTACACACAGACTACAGTACTGTATGCTTTCATGCAAATGCTATATGTACTGTAGTACTGTTTTTTCATTATCTCAGATTCAACAGTACTGTCACTCAGCTTTCATGTCCTATTAAAATTGGTCATATTAAATAAAAAATTGACACATGTTGGGCATGGTAAAAGGTTATTTAAATGAAGATGACAAATTCCATCATCAGAGGGTCCTCACATTGTGTTGCTATGAGGTACTTGAACTCCATAGGGCATTAACCTGTGAGGATCAATCTGTATTACTGCTTTACTACTAGTGACAAAACAGCGATGTTCTATGTTGTTCATAGTATAGTTTCACAATCATTTAACAGTTCATTATTATGCTCGCAGTATACTGTAGTATTGTGGTATCAGTGCTGCATAGTATTCCCAGGTGCTTCTAATATTTATGTTGTCACATTTAGTTACAAGAGACAACAGCTACTTATTTGGTAAATTGTCTGAGCAAATTTGTTGATGAATGGGTATTGAGCATAGCTCAGATTGTGACGACACGCGTGATTCAGTTTGCTAGATGTCTAGATGTGTTTTTTCATTGCAATACTATATTGTGTGTGCCTCCACGTTACACGGCACAATGTAACTTACACTTCGTTACAACCTCAATTAAACCTCTAACTCTAATTTTCCCATTGAAAATAATGGAAATGCAATTCATCCATTCCAGCCACAAAATTAAGTACACTTGCCCATTATTTTAAGCAGTGTGTGGTTAAAAATGTAATGTGATAATGAAATAAGTAAAAATCTGCTTTTATGAAGAAATGCAACACTTCAAGGGGCTGTATCATGGTAATTCCAACTTTTTGAAGCTTTTAACCCTTGGGGGAAATTTTGATCCAACTACTTAAAGGGGGTATAGGTTCCTTCTGCCATTTTTTTTTATATATAAAGTGGCTTGCGAAACTATTTGGCCCCCTTGAACTTTCTGACCTTTTGCCACATTTCAGGCTTCAAACAAAGATATAAAACTAATTTCTTGTGAAGAATCAACAACAATTGAGACACAATCATCAAGTGGAACACATTTTATTGAATATTTGAAACTTTTTTTAACAAATTCAAAAATGAAAAATTGGGCGTGCAAAATCATTCAGCCCCATTGAGTTAATACTTTGTAGCGCCACCTTCAATTACAGCTGCAAGTCGCTTGGGGTAAGTCTCAATCAGTTTTGCACATGGAGAAACGGATATTTTTGCCCATTCCTCCTTGCAACACAGCTCGAGCTCAGTGAGGTTAGATGGAGAGCGTTTGTGAACAGCAGTTTTCAGTTCTTTCCACAGATTCTCAATTGGATTGAGGTCTGGACTTTGACTTGGACATTCTAACACCTTGATATGTTTTTTGGTGAACCATTCCATTGTAGCTTTTGCTTTATGTTTTGGATCATTATCTTGTTGGAAGACAAATCTCCGTCCCAGTCTCAGGTCTTTTGCGGACTCCATCAGGGGGCCAAATAGTTTCGCAAGCCACTGTATGTGGGTCGGGGTTGAAGTAAATATATATTTGACAATGTTGTGAGCATTTCAAAGTCAGCCCAAGTTGGATGACAATAAGGCCAGGCTAGTGAAAAATTCCCAGACACCCAGGGGTTAACCGTGTTGCAATGCTAATCACCATCAATTTCCCCAACATGTAA
Source organism: Hippichthys cyanospilos (assembly GCF_059441005.1). Classification (NCBI taxonomy): domain Eukaryota; kingdom Metazoa; phylum Chordata; class Actinopteri; order Syngnathiformes; family Syngnathidae; genus Hippichthys; species Hippichthys cyanospilos. Next base: position 35,811,982 of record NC_142369.1, on the reverse strand, counting down.
TTTTCCTTTGTTGTTGACCCAACTCTAAGAATTCCTGCCCATAGCTGCACTCCCACCCAATCTGGGAAAACTTTTTTTTTTTTAATTTTATTTACAAGTGCCACTCATTCTAACAACTCAGTCACCCAAATGTCGAAATTGAGCAACAACAAATAAGCAACAGGAACAACACAGCATACTCAAGATACGTAAAGAAAAATAAATAAACAAAAATAAGGCCCATTTAGTCAACAATTAAATTAAAATTTTCACAAGAAGTCCTAGTTTTCACAGCTTTCGAGTTTGTGCAATGCTTTAACGTGTCCAGGTAGGCTCTCAAATATGATATGAAGACAACAAAACTTGGTTTCTGCTAGGCAAACTTGCTGGCATGTATATGGAATTTGGCCAACAAACATACAAGATTAAGAACATAATCTTTTTGGGCAGGAATCACATAAAAAAAACAAACAAATAAGACATACTCAATTTTAAAACATATTTGGATGTCCAATTTTCTAACCAAGAATAAGTTCAGGTCACACCAAAAAGTCTTACCCCGATCTGGGAAAACAGTGCAACGCTTTGTCCGCTTGGTGACATCACTAACCAAGGTATACCCTCATATCGCCCCCATACTGCTCCTATACATTCTGTGCAGATTAAACAAATGCCCGCACTCTTGTTGTTGTCTACAGTGAACTAAGAGTAGGCTTTAAAGTAACCAACCGTTTCATTTCCTAGTTGGAAATACAGCCACCCACTGCTGTTTATATATTGACTACAGTATATAAATGGGGTAAATTTTTCTCCCACAAATTTGTGCGTTACTTGAAAGGTAGTACATAAAATGTAACTCGAGGTTGCCATATTGTTTGTTGCATTTGTAGAAAAAGAAGTAAGCAAAATCCATGGACTTTCATGGGTTTCAGGGTCTTGCCATTTTTTTTTGTACTGCCTTCTGCAGTCAACTTAAATCAATGTCACATGACCAAACTCAGAAAACAGGTGAGCCGTGACATTGCGCTTACATTAGCTGGCTTACATTAGCCAGTCAAAACCAGACAGCAGAGTATAGGCCGAAAGGGCAGTAGTCAAAGATTGATGAAAATGAGAGAATTAATCCACTTATTTCCTATTCCACAAGAGAAATATTAAACAAAATACCATATGTAGACTGGTGGGGCATATAGAATATTTTATTGCAAAGAAAATATTTGCCTTTTAAGTGAACATGTGTGATTTTGTTTTAGTGTGCATTCTATGTGGACTTCACTATGCCGGGCGATAAAATCAGCATCCCACCATACCAGCCAAGTGGCAGCAAACAGTGAGTGTACTAATATTTTCTATAATATGATAGATTTTGTCTGTAAGTGAAAACACATGCCCTCACTTTTAGGGCAGCAGATATGCACATAATATTTCTTTGGTTTATACAGTAAATAGCTGTGATCACCAACCTTTTTATCTCCACGTACCGGTCATTGCTTGATATTTTTACTGTAGACCGGGAGGCTCAAAATGTACAAAAATCTATGCAAATTTCACCAAGTCAATCATAAAACTGAATTACAAAAGCTATTCATTTCAAGGGAAATACTTGGCACAGACGAAAATGCAAACGAGCTAAACGCATACAGTGCAGCACTATTTAACATGATGAAGATAAGAACTAATATTAGCTAGCATGTTATCCACAGTCACAAGTTTGATGAACAGACAAACTAATGTTGGGCATATTATCATACATCAACATTCTTACAAAGAAAGTACAATTTACAGACAGTAGTGGACCAGTGGCTCCACGGACTGGTACGGACCGGGCAGCAGACCGGTGGTTAGGGACGACTGATATAGAGTATTGAGTGTACCTAATAAATTGACCAAGATGGGCGCCACCTGGGGGGAAGGGGTTTGTGATGACAATGATACATTAAGTGTAAGTGAGAATTAATTTTTTTGTATTATAGTGGAAAAGAAAAACATTTTTAGGTAGGAATGGCTGTTAAATGCATTAATTACTTTAGAAAAACTAAACAATATTATACTTTCATTTTTTTAATTTTTTTTTTTTTTTTTAATGGTGAAAATGCTGAAGTGGGATTCTTTGCGTATTAGGGATAATATGAACATTTTAAAGGTGAAACCACGTGATGTAAAAACATTTGTGAAAACGTTTTTCATTCAGACGTATAATCTGAACAGTTTAAAGTTGGAACTGTCAGGGTTACTGGATGGAGGACCCAAGAGCACACACAGGTATGTGGGTTTAGCAACTGAGCATTTATTTATCGTGACATACTTGCTGAGATGGAGGCTGATGAGAGTGGCTTGCTGGGGGGGGGGTTGTCGGGCAAGCGGGACTGTCAAGGGCAATCGGTCGGGCAGGAGCCGCCGCCGACGTGAATGGTGAAAATGTTGAAAAGGGGAGTTTTTCACATTGATTATCTGGTAGGATGGTACGTCAGAAATTTTTGATCAGTTTTGTTTTTTTTTTTTATCGTGGGTGTTTTATAATGGTAGGAGGAACAGTTTAATGTTGAATCAGCTTTAATCAAACAAAACGTAGAATTTACAGGAAAAAAAAAACATTTTTTTATGAATTAGTCAAAAAGTCTAAATCACACAAAGAAACAAAAGAAAAGGTGCAAATTGTATTTTTTGTTGAAAAATAAAAGTAAAGTAAGACAGACTTAAACAGGTCATTAAATGAAGAAATTAAAGGATAAAAATGAAAGAAGAATTTTTTAAATGAGAAAAATGTTGGTATTTTAATGATGAAAAAGTGATTTTTTTTTGTTAGAGGGAATTTGGTTTTGGTGCAAATAATATGAACAATTTTCTGTAATTTTCAACCGACATATCACTTAACTATTATGGGTCAAGATTTTTTATTTTAGTTTGTTGGGCCAAAAGTGCAACTAGACATATAGCACGAGATAATGTGCTGCATGTCAGGTCACTATATTATAGTGACACAGCCAAACGTTGTGAGAAAGCCAGACAATGCTTCAAAATAAACTGTACCATTAATATGAATTTATGACATATATGGCTTTGGTATGCTTTTATTTTGAAAATACAGTGATCCCTCGTTTCACGGTTAATGGGGATGAGATGGGAAGGGAATCCCCCCCCCCCCCCCCCCGCGAAAAGTAAAACCCGCTAAGTAGTACCCCCGCTTTTGAAATGTATTTTTCTTTTTAAATATAAAAAGTATTCATGGTATACATATTATTTAAGACAAATATTACTACAGTACATATATTTACTTCAATCTTAAATGATTAAACCTTATACCTTAATCCTTGTACCACTGTACAGTAAGTGAGCAGTTAGCCCTTTCTTTTGAAGTCTCACACAGCTGCAGTCATATTAGCAGCGGCCTGGACGTTGAATTAATGTAAAATCTGTACATGATCAAACATAACAATGGAGAGTTTCCACTGGAAATACCATTTTATTTTAAAAGAAATCTAAATAAGAGATTTCCAACGGTCTGGTAAACGTCTGCTCCTGTTTTTTTGCCTCGACAATGTGTGTGCCTTTGATGTGGGTGCGTTTGATGACTAACACGGCATGTCCCTGTGGGTGTATAAGAGGGAGTTGGGGTGGGAGTAGATTGCAACTCCACAGGTATGTGCTGTGTAACTCTTTAAACACACCCTGGCACATGTTGTCAACAGACAGAGGACCAAAGACGACGTTCACCAGACCGTTGTAAATGTCTTACCTAGATTTATTTTATAATAAAATGGTATTTCAAGTGTAAACTCTCCAGTGTTGTCATGTTTGATCATGTACAGATTTGACTTTAATTCAATGTCCAGGCCGCTTCTAATATGACTGCAGCTGCGCCAGACTTCAGAGAAGGGGAGCTGTTCACTTACTGTACAGTGTACAAGGTTTAATCATTTACGACTTAAGTAAATATGTGTACTGCAGTAGTTCAACGTCCGAGGACGACCCGTGGCAAGTGCGTTTATAGTTACCTCGTCTGTCTGGCATTCAAGAAACCGTCACAATACAATAGCTTGTATACAATACAGTAGCTTTTTTTTTCCCCGAAAAATCTGCGAAAGACCAAGACGCAAAAATTGACGCATGAAGTAGCAAGGGATCACTGTTTTCCTGGAGGCATGGTTGTGACAACTGTCTACTTGATAATCACGGAAGCAGTGATGAAAACAATAGCGATTGGAAAAAGGTGCTTTTCTTTTTCTTTTTTTTTTTTTTCCAATCTCCCTTCTTCATTTCAGTGGACTTTTTGGTGTGCTTTTTGGGGTCTGGCATCGCCCTGCTAACATGGAATCTTAAAGAAATAATTGCGAGCAAAGTTTAACCGAGAGGCAACTTTTGACGCCTTAGTCACGTGGATACATTGAGCAGTATGGGCTGTATTTTGTCTGAAAAAAAAAAAAGCAATATATTTCTGCAGTACTAGATGGTTAATTGACAACACGAGCTACATTGTTGACAGTGGGCCGAGCACTGAAATGAAAATCTTAGCCAACAGTCAACAAAGGCACATTTAAGGAACGACTGATGATGAACACATGATTGAATTTTATTAACATTATTATAATTGCAAAACTATCATTTACTCCTTCAATACATGCTTTGAAAAAACTACACAAAACAAGTACAAAGTACTTTTTTCATATTTAAAGCAGCAATTTGGACATACATTTGTTCAGAAAAGACGTTTTATGGGCTTGCACTGATGAAAACTTGTCACCCCCTCCATCATTTAGATTGATTGTAATGGCCTTATGTCTTCCTGTTGAACTTGAAACCTCCTCCTTCACAACCAAAAACCCCAATTGAGTACATGGATCATTTTTACATTGTTGAATTAATAATGAATACAGTGGGTCCCCGTGTTACGAGATTAATCTCGTAAGGCTTGTAAGGCGAATTCACCGTATAGCGGTCAATTCAAACCTATGTTAAATTGCTAATGCGTTTAGAACCCCAGGTAAAAACATCAAACTTGTACATACATATTAAAAATTGGTACCAAAATAGTATAGTAAGCGCTATGTAGATATAATATACATGTATACAATCAGAAAACATGACAAATAAAAAATCTAGAAAGGACTTTTTTTTTTTACTTTTGAGTGGTACTTGTTGTGCCCATATTCCCTAGTTAAGGGCAGCCTAGGCTAGGCTAGCTTTGTATTTGATTATCTCCAATTTTGTGCAATATAAATTATCTTCTTACTTCTCTCTTTAAAGATCACTAGCAATCTTTGGACCCATGACTAACCCTTTTCAAGTTTGAATTAAGCAGTAAAAAGCACTATATATAAGGTTTTGTAACCACTCGCGATAGAAAAAGCTTTACATTCCGCCATTTTGAAATAAGTGAGGCTAACCAATAGCAGACCAGCATCTCCGTCGGCAACAGAAAATAAGTGCAATTACCTAAAAACGCCTGCAGATGGAGACAAAACACAAATACAGCCCACCCCCTAGGATCATGACAGTTGTTTTGTCGCAAAGCTGGCAAAATACCGTAAAGAGGGTATGAAAAAACTCAGTATTCCACATCGCAACTTGAAAAAAACGTAAGACAGGGATGCTGTAACACGGGGGTCCACTCTACTATAGTGCTCCATCATTTTCAGCTGTCAACCGACTGCTATGTCTTGTTTGGTCAGCTACGAGCTGACTATTATATGTCCACATCCGAGGAGTGTCCATGGCATGTGTGTTTATAATCGACTCGTCTGTTTGGCATGCTGGAAACCTTAGGCATTTTACTATTACAACGTGCAATACATCCTCAGTTGTTTTTGATTGAAAAAAAAAATCTTAATTCCTGTCTTTTTTTTGTTGCAGCCACAGTAACAGATACAGGCATAGTGAGCTCATGTCCAACCCAGCATTTTCCTATCATCCAGCAGACAAGATGCTTCACTTCTATCGCTGGAGTTCACCTCCGGGTGTGATGAAGATACTTTGTATCTTGATAATCATCATGTGTGTAGCTGTGTTTGCCTGCGTGGCATCCACACTTGCCTGGGACTATGATATGAACGCCATTGGTCTGGGCGGTGGCACCGGCTTGGTCCCAGGCTTTGGCTCCTACGGCGGGTCATACGGTGGGTCATATGGTGGTGCATACAGCGGCAGTTATGGAGGTGCTTATGGAGGAGGCATCGGCGGTTCCTATGGTGGCTATGGAGGAACGACACAAATGGATCCTAGAGCTGGAAAAGGCTTCATCATCGCCATCGCTGCCATCACCTTTATAGCTGTGCTCATCATTTTTGTGCTGGTTGTGTCCAGACAAAGAGCTGCTCACTCATCAAAGTTCTATCTAGTAACAATCATCATCTGTGCCATCTTGGCATTTTTGATGATCATTGCCACAATTGTTTATCTGGTGGCTGTAAACCCAACTGCCCAGTCCTCAGGGTCTATTTACTACAATCAGGTTCGCCAGCTATGTGCTCAGTATCAAAACCAGAACCAGGCTCAGGGTATCTTTCTCAACCAATACCTGTACCACTACTGTGTCGTGGAACCTCAAGAGGTGAGTTACTCACATTGTTGGTTTGTACTTGTATTTTCAGACATTCATTTTATAACAAAAATACATGCCCAAAATAAGATCCAAGAAATTCCCACATTTTTTTTTTTTGTTAAGCAATAACCAGTGATGGGCGGCAAATACAGTTCAGCACCCAAAAACATATTTAAATCGTTACTCTTTCAGTGATATCAAATGTGATATCAGTTTAGTAAACATAGAAATGAAAATACACTACTGGACTGTGTCATGTCTCTGGATTCCTCCAACTGCAGAGAGAGAGTGACTCGCTCAGCTTACTTAGGCCTGCAGTAATTATTGCTTCTCCTTTCAGGCAGGGAAGACTAAAATGATATGTGAAACTACACATTTACCGGGCAGTAACCATGAGACGATATGTTTTATTCTTCACCGTATTTCTCAGTGTACAAGTCAAGTTTTGTTTTTTTTTCCCCCTCATTTCCAACCCACGAGTCTACTTGGGCGAGTCTACTTAAACAGTACCTATATATAACTCAAAACCAGACCAATTTTATCCCCATATCTGTGTTTGAATAACATTAATTGGAATGCAAAATAATTTCCTTTCTGAGCCTTAAAATCATTACAGTATATACACAGTACCTCTAATTTGATATCATATACATCTGGTTTAGCGCATTTACGCTTTCAAATGTACTTTCGTCAAGAGCCACCTTATTGCCTCTTTGTTGTCAACAATTAGGTTGTGTGGAGAATTTTTCCGGTGGACTTTGACCCATTATGAGAAGGAAAAAATGGCTTGACTTGACTCAAGACAAAAATGCAAGCGCATTGGCATGGCACCCGTGGGAATCACCAGGTGGGGGTAGAAACACGGCGCAGAACACACTGATCTCGCGGCAGGCATCACTTGGGTTAAGAAAGCTTCAGCAAAGCATTTCTGGAGACCTCCATTTCAAACAAATTGGACAAATCCAAAGATGGCTACCCGTGGAAGTTACGAGGATGTTTGTGCAAATGACAAAAAGGAAGGAGCAGACGTCCGCAAGTTAAATGGGACGTGCGCTTTGGTGTCAGATAGTGATGGTGACTTTTAGGGCTTTTCGACTAATTCATATTCAGCTGTGTCAAAAAAATAAAGCATTGAAACTTCAAATCTTTTTATTGTTGCAACATTAGTTTAAACATTTGCTTCTACGCACACGTACATTGTCTTGCACTTGTCTCATTTCCACCCAACCCCCTCCTCCCCAATAACTGCACAGTATTTTATTCATATAGGATGAGAAAATGCATATAAAAGTACCATAATTTCGTCATTGTAATAATACACACAGTGTGTTTTAATTGGACAGCCGTTATATGTCTAACCACTTAAATCAGGAGAAGATTAATACTTGCGTTTTTGTAAAATTCACCCAAATTGAAGTAAAAAAGGGTGGGTTGACTTATGCATGAAGTTGACTTGTACACAGAGAAATGCAGTAATTTGTTGAGCCAAAAGTGCAATGAGACATACTTGAGAAATGTGCTGCCTGTCAAGCCACTGTATTATAGTAAAATGCCCAAACGTGAGAAAGCCAGCTAATGCTTCCAAATAAACTACCAGAACTGCTTGTATGACACAAACAGCCTAATTAGGGCCCGAGCAGCTACCGCTGCGAGAGCCCTCTTGTTTTTCTCCGGATTATTATTATTATTATTATTATTATTATTATTTACTGTGCAGCGCTTTTCCATTTTTGAGGGCCTAAACATGCATGAAAAGTCACCAAAATTTGCACATTTGTCGGGCCCGGTGAAAAATTTTATATTTTTGTGTTTCCCAAAACAATGCAAAAAAAATGGCTCTGCAGCGCCACCTAAGGTTGAAAAAGTGCACCTGGTCCCGGCCCGTTTGACCTAGAGCTACGAAAATTTTTAGGCATATGTAGGACCTAGAGATCTACAAAAAAAGTCAGTGTGAGCCATGTGCTCAGATGTACAGAAAAAGAGTTATGAATTTTTGAATGTGCATTTTTGGCCCATTTGTGCATGTTTGCAGGTCCCAAACTGCTCCTTGTTTCTCCTAAACGCTTTACTCAATCGCCTTCAAATTTGCTGGGGTATATAATTAGACATAGGGGCACAAAAAAGTGAAAATTGATCAGAATATCATTAAGACATGAAATATTAAGCTTTTAAAATTTTACGACTTTGATAATGGGCGTAGTCTGCACGCCACCTCAAAGTCAGATGACTCGCCAAAACGAAAATAGTGGCTGTAATTGGCCCAAAAATGGCCTTATGAGTGGAAAATAGCCTCTCACTCCCGGCCCGTTTGACCTAGAGCGACAAAAATTTGTAGCCTTATGTAGGACATCGAGCCCTACAAAAAAAGTCAGCGCGAGCCATGTGCTCAGATGTACAGAGAGAGAGTTATGAATTTTTGAATGTGCACTTTTGGCCCGTTTTTGCTCATTTGCAGGTCCCGAACTGCTCCTTTTTTCTCCCAAACGCTTGACCCGATCGACTTCAAATTTGCTGTGATGTTTTATCTGACTGTGAGGCACAATTGTTCAAATTTTTGTGACGATCCGCCAACAAATATGTTGGGGGCGGGGCTTTATATTTATGCCTTTGATGATTACTTTGCCACATGTGAAACAAACCTTTATAACTCAGCTTTACAAGATTGGAAAAATCTGAAACTTCACAGACACATGGAGACTCAAGCCCTTAACACAAGTGTTTAAAAAAATCTTCAATTGCTTATAAGGCCATCTAGTGGCAAACAAAAATGTCAGTCTGATGTCTCGCCAAAACGAACAAAGTTGCTGTGTTTGGTCCCAGATTGTCTTATCTTTTCTAAACTTCATATATTTGATGGGTTTCCAATGCGGAATACACCTATCAACGTATTTTTTGTTAGAGTGCCAGCGCCACCTAGTGGCAGCCAAAAATATAGCATTTTTTAAACATTTTTATGTGTTTAGCTGAGCCCTTTGAAGTAATATCGCTGAAATTAAGTTTGAAAAGCCTCTAGAGTAGACAGCCCTGCTAACCTCCACCAAATTTTACGAAGTTTCGATAATGGGCGTGGCCTCTACGACCATTTTCATTCCGAAGCTTTATCTGTCCAGTAAAATTAGCTGTAATTTGACCCAGATGATCTGATCTCACAATTTCACACATTGGATGAAAATATTCTCCTGAACATAGACAAAAATATATTCCAGTTTAAAGCGAGCACCACCTAGTGTTTGCAAAAAATGTCATTAGTCGAAAGATTACAGTCAATCCTGTTTGGTTTGACCTACAGCTATGAAACCTTTTAGGCAAATGAAGGACTGTAAGACCTACAAAAAAGTCAATAGAAATGATATGCTAGGATGTACAGAAAAATTGTTATGAATTTTTTTAATGTGCAGTTTTGTCCCATTCTCAGACATTAGCTGGTCTCAAACTAGTGCCTTTTTCTCTTAAACGATTCACCCCATTACCTTCAACTTTGGCATGAATCATTATCCAACTGAGGGGCACACATCGTCCAAATATCGTGAAGATCTCTTGACATAAGATGGGGGCGGAGCTTCAAATTATGTTTAATAATTCCTTCGACAAGAGTGACAAAAATCTTAATAACTCAGCTATGACACCTTCAAACCATCTGAAACTTTCCTGGGACTTTAAAAGTCATGCAATAATACAGCTATGTGATAAACTTTCAAATCATTTAGAGCGCCACCCAGTGGCGGACAAAAATCTCATTTTTTATACTTTTATGTACTGTGAAATGCCTGTTTCACTAAATGAACTCAAAAATGGTCAGAAAAGCTATGACACATTGGAACATTAAGGTTCTCAACTTTTATGACTTTTCAATAAAGGGCGTGGCCTCTATCCCAACTCAAAATCCGATGTCTCGCGAAAACAGTAAAAGTTGCTGTAATTGGACCTAGACAATCTGATATTTTTAAAACTTCATATATGGGATGGGAGTCCAATGTGAAACACACCTACAAGCCTATTTTTTATCATAGTACGAGCGCCACCTAGTGGCAGCAAAAAATAGCAAATTCTTAATGTTTTTATGTACTCTGCTGAGTACAGCAGAGTAAATGTTTTCTGAAACGCCAGTGGCCATGCCTTAAGCCCTCCACAAATCAGTACGATGTTTCGACAGTGGGTGTGGCCTATATGGCATTGAAAGTCACAAAATTGGAACAATAAAAGCTGCAGTAACTCCACCCACATTGTCCCACCTTCTCTAAATTTTACATATTTGGTAAGAGCCCTGCACTGAAGTCATCTACAACTACTTTTTCATCGTTCACAGTCCTTGTTCATACCCCGACCTGTTCATACCCCAACGTGCACAGGTCTGCGAGGGCCCTTTATAGCTGCTTGCAGCTCTAGTTTATTTTGAAGTTCCTCTCAGAAGCATAGTATAATTGTATAATTGTACAGTATAATTCAACTTTCAACAGCTGTTAATTATTTTTTACAGCGTTTATACAGGTTACACGACTATGCAAAGTCAACTAGATCATTTTTAGCTCACAAAGTGAGCAGCTTCTGATGCAAACAACACAGTGTTCTTCTTAGATCACGTTAAATTGTCAATTCAGGGCAATTATAACAAAATCAAGCAATGACTTTTTTCTCAATTGTCACTTTTTTTTTCTTGATTGATTTTTGTTTTTTTTCTCAATTGACACTTTTTTTCAGCTGTTTGTTATGGAGTGCGATGTTATGCGGGACACCAACAATATCTAGATGGTCCACTGTTTGACCACCGTCAACCTATTGAGCACCTCTTGTGTAAACTATGTTTTTACTGTGTTTACAGTTGTTTTTGTAGGACCTGCCATACATGGAGTTAACAATATTCAAGATTTTAATCATTGGTTTGTCATTTAAATCTTGCTCAACACTGAGTTGATCTTGTGATTTTTCAGGCTATAGCAATCGTTTTGGGTTTCCTGGTGTTTATAGCCCTCATCATACTTCTGGTGTTTGCTGTTAAGACACGCTCCAGCATCAGGCGCTGGGGAAGAGACCGCATTTTATGGGAGGAGGTTAAGGTTATCAACGATGGTCATAGCATTGGAGAGTGGGTGAGTGCATATTTTTGTTTGGTACGTTCAAAATGACATTAAAAAAAAAAATCTTAATCTGTCAACCACACAGCAAAAACAAACACTTGGGCATGGCGTATGAAAGACTCAGTGTGACTCGCTCAGCTTACTTAGACTTGCAATACTTATCGCTTCTCCTTTCAGGCCGGGAAGAGTAAAATGACACTTGCCTGGAAGTCACCAAGAGATGAGATCTGTTTTCTTTTATCTTTAGCCTGCTGGCCCAGAAGTAAACTGAAGCATGCAGAGAATCTGCTTCCTTTCAAGCCACTGTATTTTCACCAAACAGCCAAACATTGTGAGAAAGCCAGACAATGCTTCAAAATAAAATATCAAGTACTATATCAGGCATGTCCAAAGCCAGTCCTCGAGGGCCGCCTATCCGGCAAGTTTTAGAGGTTTCTGTCCTCCTACCACACCTGATTCAAATGATCAGGTCATCAGCAAGCTCAGCGGAAGCCTGACAACAATCCTGATCATTTGAATCCGCTGCATTGGATGACGGAAACATCAAAAACATGCAGGATAGGTGGCCCTCGAGGACCCGGGTTGGACATGCCTGTACTATATGAACCGAACAGCCTTGGAATCCTTTTGTTTTGAAGTTCCTCACGGAAGCAAGGTTGTGACATGAAAATGGATGAAAAGAGGCAGGTGAAACTGCAGCAACAGTAGGAGGAGTAACCTAACCAATTTAAACACTGTCAAATATGGTCATTTTCAAACAATTGCAAACCAAACATTTGTCATTTGTATAACATATATATTGCTAAATATATCATACATGTATAAGACCAACAATAATAATAATACGTTGTACTTAATATATTGGTCTGATGACAACCCAAAAGGAAGGTTGTGTAGCGTCACATAATCGACTACATTTCTCAGAATGCTTGCCGCTGTAGGGAGCAATTTGACAGCCAGGCAAAACTTGGGATAAATTAGTGAAGAACTAAACCAAAGAAGCGATCAAAGTGCGCGTCCCACATCAAATCAAACTAAACAATCAAGGTGCTTTTACATGTCGCTACGGCGTCCTTGCGTGTACCGAGCAAATGTTGCACGTCACTACGGCATCCTTACGCGTACCGAATAAACGTAACAGCACGAACGTGAACGCTAAAGTAAAGTTGTTTCACAGTCCGAAAATACAATTAAAATATTCAAATAAGGTCCAGATTACAAGGAAAGAAAGAAATGTGTTACCAGTTGACTCACACTGGGTTGAAAGACCGTTGACGTGACTTGGCGGCACAGGTGACAAAGATGTTTAATCAGGACGTCTGCTGACGTCATATTTAAAGAGTGGCCTTTTATTTGTCTATTAATTTATTAATTTTTACTTTTCTTTCTTTAAGAAAACACAACAGAGTCCATTTAGAAATTTTTTGAATGCAATTATATTTTCTATTTGATGATTTCTACATTGATTCAAGAATTTTTATTAGAGTTAATTATCTGTTAAAAGTTTTGTAGAAAATAGAGGTTGAACACTGATGAATGGTTTGATTAATTAGTTGAAAAGGTTTCATTGCTTGACAGCAGAAGAATTAAGATAATGTGAGATAAATACACAAATATAAGCAAATAGGAGAAACAACCTTATTTTTAGGTGATCGTAAAAAAGATGTCCAAGTGCACATCATCTGAGAATATCATAAATTATTATGTTCTAACACCTATCTGGTTTTCTGTTGTGTATTTAGGGCCAATGTTTACATTTTTGGCCTGTTTTTGTATTTTAATCATATTTTTAGGTCTGCAAAATGTATGTTTGCGATCTGTAACACCATTGTGCTTCCACAGAGTGATAAGCGTGGTGTTTCATGAGCAGTTTCTGGGTGTGGTCATTTGGGAATTGTTGTAAGTGTGTGTATGGGTATAAATGACAATCTCCGATAATTCCAGAAATCATATTGTTCTATGAAAGTCAAAACCTACGAAAATACTATACTAATAGCCTTCTTGGTTGGGTTTTCATACCCAGGAAAGACATCAAAGCTGACATTCACATTTCTGTAGTGGCTGTCTTTGGCTCCTGGACGTATTTGTGCAGTTTTATTCAGGCATGCAGTGAGAGATGGAACAAGTTTGACTTGCTGCACAACTTTTCCTCCTTCCGGAGAGAAAAATACTTAAGTGTAAACAATTGTGACATTGTCTCTTGCCACAGGTGAAAAATGTGTCAGGCGAACCAGAAACATTGTTGAACGACTATAACGATCAAGTTGGGGCACCTCAGGGCTATATGGAACAAATGGACCAAAACAAGCCTCTTTACATGCCAGGGTAAGCCACATATCATAAGCAGCAGTCATGTAAAAATATACAAATATTTTCAATATTTTCTCAAAATGATAATTGGCAATCGTGCCTATGACCCAGTTCTGATTAATTATATTTTGCCAAGTCCCCACTAGGAAAAAGAACATTTTTCGCACTCCCCCACTTGACGCTCTGACTATAAATAAGATTATATTATCCATGAAAATTGTATACTGTAAGTATACCTAAACCTGTATGCTTTTGAAGATTAACACAAGAAAAACTAATAAGTATAATTCAACTTTCAAGAACTGTTACACATTGTTACACATCACATGACAAAAACAAAGCCTTTTCATTGGGGGTCATAGGCTAGGCATCATCGGCTACCCCTGGCATCACCTCGCACCCTACTATTTGAGAAGCACTGCAATTACCTAACCTGAATTTAAATGTAACCTTAAACCCTCTAGTAAGTTTTTTTTACGTTTGGGAGAGCAATTAAAAAAGTAAGCAAAAATAACAACAACATACCAATTTCCACCGCAGGAACTTTTGAAGAAAATTTCAATTTACCTGGGTAAATTTGAGATGGTGCAGTTTCTCCATCAAACTGTTTTACTCAGGTAAAGTGGTTCCCTGTGTTACGAATAACCATGAAACTCGAGCGGTTTCAGGACCCCAGCCAACCACACAAGGAATTGGATAGTCAATGATAGTGTTCCACGCCAGGCTTGGAAACAAAAACAGTCCCAAAAGGTAAAGTATCAATTCAGAGTAACAAAGTACAAACCCAAAGTCTCTCAATAAAGAAGAACGCAGGATGAGAAAGCAGGAGATATGGCAAGGGTGCGTGGAGTGTGGTGAAGCAATAACCCGGCAAAAATCTCTCCCGCACCGGCTGGTTATAAAGCCTTCGTGATGGACCGTGAACTCAGCCTAAAAAGACACCCTTTATGACATGGGGACTGTGAATTCAGCCTAAACAAAAAGCACAACTTAAAAGCAGAAAACACAACACCCTGGAGTCATTCTAAGTACCTCCAAGCAACTAGGGCCTTTCTGGGTCCAGCTGGAACTTTCGAGGGGGAGGGTTGTGCTGAACCCCAATTGATTGGTGGCGCTTGGGTGTCTTATTTGGGCCCCCTTTAGCTAACCGTAGCAGCTAACCTCTAGTGATATATATATATATATATATATATATATATATATATATATATATATATATATATATATATATATATATATATATATATATATATATATATATATATATATATATATTGATTATATACATATACCTCTTGTTTTATTGAAAGGATCGGTGCTGGTCGGCGCTCAGGAGACAAAGATGACACTCAACAAAAGACCAACTTTCCCAAATGCTATTTAGCCCAAATAACTGGCGTATTTATTTTGACCAAATGCAAGTTCGCAAAATACAATTGACATTGCGTGAAATCATCATATGAGCCTCTTACCTATGCCGAGAAGGTGGAGAGCCAACACCCAGGCAGAGCTCCGCTTGTCAACCAGCTGGCCGTTCGTACGCAACCCGCAGCAGACTCTACCTGTTTGTACTCTGCATTTCTCTTTTGTACTTTTCAGTTGCGCGAGGAAGGGCAGGTGGCCTACCCGTCCGCCCTGGCGCCGCAACACCTGTTTCCCGATTTGCTATTGACACTTAAGTGTGTCCTTCAGGCTCTGAAAAGCATCTTATTCAATAATGTTCTCCTTTGATGAAAACATCTTATACAATAATAACTGTCAACCTCCCACAACAATGTTCTTCTTTGGTATGAAAACAAGATAGTAACATGGTCAAAACGCCCTGACCAAAAACAAGTTAGTGAAAAACAACTTGGTTGCACAATATATTCGGGTTTTCAACGGCTATGGGAAGCATCACTAATTACCATTCCTCTCACCTCTAGTGGGCATATATATATATATATATATATATATATATATATATATATATATATATATATATATATATATATATATATATATACTGAAGGAATCTAGAAAAAGCTTCTTGCCTTAAACTAGTTCCTAGCGTGTTCGTTTTTGTTGAAAGATCGCCCATACCACAACATAGTGAAACAATTGATTTAATCCAGACAGAGTGGGAAAGTACACGAGGCCTCGGGCCAGTCCTGCCACAGGTCGGAGCAGAAAATGGCAACCTTTCACCTTCAACATTCAGTTCTTATACCCTTTTGGGGCATCTAGTCCCACTGTGGAATGCAAGTGTGTGTGTGTGTGTGTGTGTGTGCGTGCACGTGCGTGCGTGCCTGTCGGTGTGTGCGTGTGTGCGTGCGTGGGGGTCTGTTTGCGTGGGGATGGTGTCTTCAAAAGTCTTTGTTCTGCCGGCCATTCTTTGAAGCGGGAGGAAGTCTGAGCACCATAAAACTCTGACTGATATCTTCTCTTGAAGGCCACACCTAGCCTTTTGCCCATGGTGGAATGTTGGTCAGGGGATGCCATCTGTTCCTTTTGGAGGTGCCGACTTGTCTTTATTTCCCCTGGGCCAGGACCATATCTGCTTTATACTGACATTATGTCGTCTCAATCTTTATTAGAATAACACAGTTCCATGTACACATTATTTTATTGATATATTGAATTTGAAAAATATGAATTTCCTTCAATATATATATATATATATATATATATATATATATATATATATATATATATATATATATATATATATATATATTGAAGGAAATTCATATTTTTCAAATTCAATATATCAATAAAATAATGTGTACATGGAACTGTGTTATTTATACGGATTATATATATATATATATATATATATATATATATATATATATATATATATATATATATATATATATATATATATATATATATATATATATATATATATATATATAATCCGTTCTCGAATCCGTAACTCGAATTGCTCGTATGACTGGCAAACCTATGTTAATTAGTGAATTCGTGCAACGCGTGCAAAAACCTTAGGTAAAAACATTACGACTTTATACACATATTAAAAATTAGTAACCTAATCTACTGTACAGTTAAATAACATAAATATACAAAGGAAAAATGACATTTACCTTTGGGGCGACGTGACTTGAGCTGGGTGGAGGCGGAGAGACCAACCCGCAGAATTTCTTTACGAACTCCCTCTTTTCCGAACTTTTCGTCTTACGAACGTGGACCGCGGCGATTTTTCTTATGCACAAACCTTTCGACTTACGAACAATCAAACATGCCCCAACATGCCGATGTCAATGTGTCCGTGCTATTTATTTTCGCTTTGCTGCATCAACAAAATCAACTGTTCTCGCATGACACGAAAACGCCGATATGCTATTGGTCTTATAAGGTCACAGTCACGGTCTCAGTCATGGTGTCAGTCACGGAGATGCCGATATGCTATTGGTCGATTAAGGTCACAGTCCCGGTCTCAGTCACGGAGATGCGGATATGCTATTAGCGGGCGTCACGTCAATCACAGAAATGCCGATATGCTATTGGCCGAACGCCTTCATCTAGCTTGATGGCACAGGTGGTCGGTGTGTTGTGAAGACTTTGCAAACTTTATCTGTTAGACATGGCTTCTAAAATTGCTAGTGGCGGTAAAGGAAGAAGTAAGAGGATGATGACAATAGAAACAAAGCAGGAGATAATAAAAAAATATGAAGGAGGCGCACGCATAGTTAACCTCGCTCGTGAGTATCGCCGTAACCACTCGGAAATCTTCTAAGGGCAAGACTTTCCTTGCCAGGGGACGGACCTCGGTCAGCAACAAAATGGAGAGGCTTCTTCTGTTATGGATTAAAGAGAAGGAAATCGCCGGTGATATGTTCTCGTTTAAGAAAAGTTCTAGTTTAAGAAAATAAATAAATTCTGCAAGTTCGTCTCTCTTCCCCTCCGCCTCCACCCAGCTCAAGTCACGTCGCCCCAAAGGTAAATGTCATTTTTCCTTTGTATATTTATGTTATTTAATTTAACTGTACAGTAGATTATGTTACTAATTTTTAATATGTGTATAAATTCGAAGTTTTTACCTCAGGTTTTTGCACGCATTCACTAATTAAGATAGGTTTGGATTGTCCGTCATATGAGCAATTTGAGTTACGAGCATAGCCGCTGAATGGATTAAGTTCGTAACGGGGGCCCACTGTACTGTATAAACAACATTACTTTCACTATAATCCTAAAAGAAAAAAATTCACAGCGTCATTACATCATTATGTATGTATTGGAAGCTGTGCTGTTTTTTCCCCCGAGATTAAACAAATTCAATTCAATTAAAAGTTCATGCAAAAAAAACAAAACGCAATGTTATCATAACCGCCTCTATCTTAATGCAATAGATGGAAAATGGTCCAAATTGCCCTTAAGTGTGTTTGTGAGTATGAATGGTCATTTATCTCTGTGTCCCCTGCGATTGGATTTTAGGACTGGTCATACAGCTGAAATTTGTTTGCAGGAATTCTGATAACTCTAGCTTTGTGGATGACCCAAAGGCAAGACTAAACGATTATGACACTGGTCCAGATTCAGGTGATGGCCTTGAGGAGGAAAACTTAAGCAAGTAAGTAGATAAGACAATATTTTTGATTGGCTTGCTAATACAAATGTAGAGTTGTGTTTGATTCATTACCATTGCCAGTAAGGACACTGATAAGAGCTTACTCTTGGTGTTCCGAGTTTACTTTGCATTTGCATTACATGCAGCTTCCCTTCCTCTGTAGATTGTTTCCTTCCATAGTCGATGAGGAGGAACGTATGGCCTACAAACAAGAATTTGGGCGGGATTACAATGAGTACAAGAGAATTCAAGTTGAGTTTGAGGATATAAACCAGAACCTTGCTGTTCTGGATCGAGAACTGGCCAAACATCCAGATGGCAGCCCTCAGTTTCTGGTAAGGCTAAAGAAAGGCTACGCCAACCATTTTAAGTTTTCTGAACAAGAACTAAATCAATCTGGACTCTGCTATATTTTTCAAGATAGATTATGTCCTCACAGTTTTTGAAGAAAATATTTTATACATCAAATTTTATCTATTTTTCGGGTGTATCATTTCAGTATTTTTGGTCTAAAACAAAGTGAAATCAATTATACCTTACATCAGTGGTGAGCCGTAAGGGCCAGCAAGGTCTTCTCTGCTGGCCTAATATAACCTGACATCATTCAATCGTCCGGGGTCTTCTCTGTTGTATTTTACGCTTCATAATGCGCCACACATTTTCAATGGGGGACAGATCTGGATTGCAAGCAGGCCAGGGGAGTACCTGGACTCTTTTACTTCGAAGACACACTGTTGTAACACATGCAGAATGTGGCTTGGCATTCTCTTGCTCAAATAAGCAGCGGCGTCCATGAAAAAGACGTCACTTGGATGGCAGCATATGTTGCTCCAAAATCTGTATGTACTTTTCAGCATTTATGTTATATTCACAGGATTGTAAGTCACCCATGCCATGGGAACTAATGCACCCCCATACCATCACAGATGGTATGCCTTTGAACTTTGAACTTTGCCTTCAAAGGTATGCCTTTGAACTTTGCATTGATAACAGTCCGTATGGTCCGCTTCCTCTTTGGTCCGGAGGACACGATGTGCAGTGTTTCGAAAAACAATTTGAAAAGTGTACTCATTAGACCACAAAAAACGTTTCCATTGTGTATGAGTCCATTTTACATGAGCTCGGGCCCAGAGAACCCGGCGGCATTTCTGGATGTTGTTCACATACGGCTTTTGCTTTGCTTGGTAGTTTTAACCCTTACTGATGTAGTGACGAACTGTATTTACTGACAGTGGTTTTCTGAAGTTTTCCTGAGCCCATTTGGTTATATCCTTTACACACTAATGTCGGTTTTTAAGGCAGTGTTGTCTGAGGGATGGAAGGTCACGGTCAATCAGTCTCGGTTTCCGGTCGTGGCGCTTACGTGCAGTGATTTGACCAGATTCCCTGAACCTTTTGATGATATTATGGACCATAGATCTTAAAATCCCTAAATTTATTGCAATTTTGCCTTGAAAAAAGTTGTTCTTAAACTGTTCAACTATTTTCTCATGCAGTTGTGGACAAAATGGTGAACCTCGTCTCATCCTTGCTTGTGAATGACTGAGCATGTTTGCGGAGGCTCCTTTTATACCCAATCATGGTACCAATCTGTTCCCAATTAGCCTGACCCACATGTGGGGTGTTCCAAATAGGTGTTTGAGGAGTTTTTCTCAGTTTTGTCAGTTTTTTTGCCACCTTTCCCAACTTCTACTGGACCTATTGCAGCCATGGAATTCAAAGTTAATTATTATTTGGCAAAAACAATTAAGTTTATCAGTTTGAACATTAAATATGTTGTCTTTGTAGTGTATTCAATTGAATGTGGGTTGAGAAGGATTTTCACATTGTTGTATTTTGTTTCATTTACATTTTACACAATTTCCCAACTTCAACTGAATCTGGTTTGTATTAATATTTTTGAATTTATAAACTTATTCTCCATATTCTGTTCTTTTCATTTCATATTATGTCTTTGGTTACGCTCCTTCAAGTGTTGTTTTAAGTTAGAGTTTTTAGCAGATTAGAATTCAGCTAACTTGTGTTGACAGCCTGTATGTAATCTGCCTGCTCCCGGAGGCGCTAGAGTATTCGCTTCAACAGTTGGGGCTTCTGCGCAAGTGCAGATGGATATGTGAACGGCCCATGTTAAATAGACAGCTGTAATAGCCAATTGAGTCATAAAATCGCCATCTAAAGGCCTCACGTTGAACATGACGTGAGTGGATGCTTACTGCAATAAGGCGGGTGCAATGCTCAGCAACCAAACTACTCGACGTTGGCTTTGGGCCGATTACAACCTTTGAAATTTGAAAAAAAAATGAAAAAAAGAAGGGTATATATATATATATATATATATATATATATATATATATATATATATATATATATATATATATATATATATATATATATATATATATATTTCTCTACTTGAAAATTCCATATGACACATTAGAGCTTTGAATAAGAAAAGAACTCATAACAGTATATTTTTTTAATGAATGCACATGTTGTTGGTATTTGCAGTTATAGTGGAAAAGTTACACGTCATTTTTTTCCAAATTTTGTAACTGCGTAATAACTAAGCTATTTATGAATATTGATTTTTCTTTCGACTCAAATTGTTCGGTGGCATCAAATCTATCCATACATATGTAGTTTTTTTAATTTTTTTATTCATAATTTGCCTAAGTCAAGCTTCGGGCAGCTCTTCTCGCAGTCAAGAAGCGCTCACGGCGGATGCAGCACGTGGAGGCTCGGCCTCCATCCCTCTGAGCTTTACCCCACTCTCCACCGACCGAATGCAAACAAAGTCCAACTAAACTCCAACCCTACCCTATCTGCTGGAAATAGTGTTTTGTTTTTTTTTCTCGATTGGTTCTGTTACGATGTCACAAAGAAATCAAAGGATTTTGCAAAACATGTAACATATTTGCTCAAGGCAGTGTGTAGCTATTAGCTAACATGTCACGGGTTCTGCTGGTAATGCCTTAAGTTTGCAAAGCATCGATTTCGAGACACCAAAGCACAGCTGGACACATGCACTAAGGTGCTTTTAAAAACTTCTTGGGACACCTGAGTGGATATATAGTATTATACATCTTAGCTCGAAGATAAAGAGAGCTCCTCAATGTGCTGCGGTGCTTTTAAAAAAAACTTTTGGGAACACCGGAGTGGGTCCGCGGTACATCTCAGTATGAAGGGACCAAAGACAGCTCCAAAATAAAGAGGGAAAGGAAGAAAATTCAGGACATATTGAAAACACCAATCGATTGTGACCGCCGTTTGTTTTGGTCAGAGATAGCATTTTCTTTCTTTGTTTCATTTTTAATGTTTTTGTTATTTTATTTCATTCACATTCAATTAATAGTTATTCATAGTACCAACCTTAAACTCTAAAACCTGATGATGCCCCTGGCTTTGCGCTTGCTATAACCATGCAGTTTTGTAGGTCACAATTTTGCATAAGTTTGTCTAA
Source organism: Hippichthys cyanospilos (assembly GCF_059441005.1). Lineage (NCBI taxonomy): Eukaryota > Metazoa > Chordata > Actinopteri > Syngnathiformes > Syngnathidae > Hippichthys > Hippichthys cyanospilos. The sequence continues at coordinate 35,790,050 of NC_142369.1, read as the reverse complement.
TTTACATGTTAGTTCAAAGGAACATGTTCACGTCTTTGATTGCTTGATCAAACGATATTTGGCATTTCATGCAAAATCAATGATCGACTTAATTTGCACTGACCAATGAATGATATAGATATGTTCTGAAATTATTATGTTGTATGAGGGTTTTAAGTGGCAACATTACAGCTTTCATTTACTCAAGTGTCCATTTTATAGTAGTTATATAAATATTTGGTGTAGCAACTGTACAGTATAAACACATTTTTCTTGAATCTCTATAAACAGTATACTAATATACGCAGTAAATAAACACTATTATCTAGCCATATTGCCCCACCTTGTGACTAGATTATTGATCAGGTTTTCCATTGTTTATTTTTAAACTTTTTGATCTGTGATCGACCCCAAAAATCCTGATCGTGCAAGGTCTAGTTAAATGACTCATACTCTGTCAGCTGCACTTTGTTTTGATTGAATGGTTTTGGTCGTTTTCAACACTACCATGCCCAACTAGTGTACATGAACTTTGCATTTAGATTTAGCCCATAAAAGAAAATGAGTATGTTGGGAACAAAGTTGGAAAACAACTGTCCTGTTCTGTCTTGCCCTCTCTCCACTCAATTGATGCTGCTCCAGTCTATAGCATGCAGCTGAGATGTGTGTTTCCACACCATGAGAAGGTGCCTCCGCCAAATCAACAAAATACATGTAGAATGATGAGGTGATCTTATATGCAACCATGAGTATCCTTCTGAGGGTCTAGAATTGATCCACTGTTCCATGGCCGGGACGAAAACCAAATTGCTACTCTAACTCTGAATCTGAGGTTCGACTCCTTTTGGAACAATGCTCCTTTCCAGCACCGCTGAATATACCCCCTGGAGGCTGAGTAGTGCGATCCTTTTATAGTTGAAACACCCTCTTGCACTTACTTTAAAAAAAAAGAGAACACCACCCCAGTCTCCCACCTGGAGGCACAGCTCTTTATGTCCACGCAAAATTGTAGGTGTGTCGATCAGGACAGCCCCACAACATCCAGAGCCTTTAAGAATTCTGTGCTGATTTTTCTGTTCAGCTCTCGGCAGAGGTGGATGATTTTTATTTTTGCTCTGCTAGACTCCAACTCTATATCTTCCTGCTTTGTGCTGTCTGCTATTATTATTTTAGCTTCATGCAATAGTCTTCTTCCAAAATCCAACCATGGAATTGTTCAGCTGGGCTCTTGACTATTGATGGACATTTTCTCAACGAGAAGAGCAGGCACGGAGAGGTTTCGTGCCCTGGAATATTTGCCACTGGATACAGCGTTGATGATGGTGTGTCTGTTTATCCCGTCGATCTCCGCATGTGAGGCGGACATGCTATCCAGTCTTCCATCGTGCCAACCAGTGGTTAAAAATTCCAGAGGAAAAAAAAAATGCAACTTCACTCGCATACGATTCAGATTTTTGGGTCCACAATCGATTCAGAAACGAATTTTGATTCAAATTGGTTGAACTGACAATGATTTTTGCTTTAATCGAATGATTTGCAAAGAATCGTCATGATCTACCCCAGTCTGCTTATTATTACTGTTGTTACCTGTTTAATTTGTTAATTTTTTTGTTTTCATTTTCAGGATGCCATGGAACAGTACACCAAACTGAAAAATCTGAAGCAAGTATGTCATTGTCAAGTGTCATGTGTGCCCTTTTTGTGTTTAACTTGACAATGTTTCAGATTTTGTTTTGCCTTTCTTTTCATTTTAGTCTCACAATTACCAGATCAATAGGAGCCGCTGCAAATATCTCAGGTTCAAGCTGTCCCACATCAAAAGGATGATAAGTGACTATGATCATCGACCTTGAATTTTGCCTTATGCGGGCAAAGGCGCAAAACAGAAGCACCTCTCAAATCATTTTTAATTTTTTCATGACTAATCACAAGCCTGTACATTTTTTTTCTTTTAAATATATACTTTAGAATTAATATTGGGGATTTGCAGGGCATTTCTTGCCTTTTTTTAATTCATCAACTATGAAGAGTAATAACATGCAACTTTTTCATATGTAGAGTACATAAATTATAGGCTTATTTTATTTCAAGTCGAAATGAAGGAATAATACCTTTCCTTTAAAGCATTTTAGATATCTTTTGTTAAAAAAAAACACTTTAAATATGGCAAATAGTGTACTCATTAAAGCATTTAAAATCATTGACCAGTTTTTGATTTACATTTGTACATTGCTTTTTGATTCTAATTTTCAGTGTAACTGAAATAAAATGTCACTATAGGTCTTGTGTTCTTTGTCACACATTTGGATATTTAATCAAAATACATACCTCTAAACTTAATGTTTGTTACTTACTCGTTTATTGTATTGGATACTCCTGGAAAGTGGTATAGTGGAGGGTATACCCACTTAATTTAGAGTAAGCATAGCGTATACCCACTTCTAAACTCCCCCGATGTGCACCTTTCAGGAATATCCAACTGCCCGATGGCATCATCTGGTTCGAGCCCCGGTTCGGGAAAATCGCATTTCATGTTTACAGTTGTTTTTTCTCTTCTGCTTTTACTTCGGATCATCCCCACTTTTTTATGATTCAAACATTTGTTTTTTTTTTCAGTTTTCAACTTTGTGTTATTCATATTTTTTCACACATTCACATCATTCCACAGTTCAACTTTTTTCAATTTTTCAACTTTGTATTATTCATATTTCTTCACATTAACATTATACCGCAGTTCAACTTTCAGCTACAATTCAAGTTTTTCTACCGTGAAAAATGGCCTAATGTTAAGTGAATGGTGTGATTCAAAAACATGCAGGATACAAGCCCTCGAGGACTGGAGTTTGACACCTATAGTTTAGTTACACAAAGTACACCATTTCCCATGATGCCATTGGGCGGCCATCTTAGACCACTGAAGACTCCAACTCCCATCTGCCCTCATGGGCGGCCATCTTGGATATTTTATCAGCCATCTCATTACCTCTCACTACTGCTTCCACCTAGTACAGCATCTGGCTTGGTTAACTCAGCTTGATTCATACATTCAGTTTTTTTCAGTTTTTCAATTTTGTATTATTCATATTTAAAGCAGTAAAAAAAAAACTAAAAAAGTTTGATTAGGGATCATTTTTAAACTCCTGATAATAAGCTAATCATTTGAATGAGGTGGATTGTGGATTGATGTGAATCAGTGAAGAAATGTGAATAATACAAAGTTGAAAAACTTTGTATTTTCTCTTCTGCTTTTACTTCGGATCATCCACACTTTTTCATGATTCAAACATTCGTTTTTTTTTCAGTTTCTCAGTTTTTCAACTTTGTAGAATTCATAATTTTTCACAGATTCACATCATTCTACAGTTCAACTTTTTTCAGTTTTTCATTCATCTTCAAATTCCACAGTTCAACATTTTTTCACTTTTTCAACTTTGTATTCATATTTCTTCACAGATTCATACCTTTCAGTCGTTCCACGTAATTCCACTTTTCAACTCCCAAACCGTCAACGGTTTCACCTTCACACGCAATTTCTTCAGAAATTGCACATTTTCTAGTTATTGTGTGAAGGTGAAACCTTCACACTTATGTTTTTCTCCACCTTTATTATTATTATTTATTATTTTTATTATTCCGACCGTTTTTTAGGTTCGTTTTAACTCTTTCCCAGTTCATCCATTTCATTCCGTTCAAACTTCATATCATTCCACATATTCATGTTTAATGCGGGTCTATTTTTCAAGTTTCAACTTTTCATCGTTTTCCTACAATTTAAGTTTTTGTGCCGTAAAAATGGCCTAATGTTAAGTGATTGGAGCGTTCTTCCTACTTTCTTTTAAACCGTTCACGGTTTCGTCATTTCCCGTGTCACTGTGGCTCAGACGTTCCATTGACGTCTTATCACTTCAAGTTTGTGCGTTCGATCCCCTCTATGTCTTTTCACACATTCAGTGTTTTTTTTCAGTTAATTCCGTGTTTTCTTTTGGTTTCAACTCCTTCCCAGTTCATCCAATGCATGCCGTTCAAACTTCATATCATTCCACATATTCACGTGAAGTGCTTTTGTATTTTGCAAGGTTCAACTATACATCGTTTTCCTACAATTCACATTTTTTTATACTGTTCATATTTAAAGAATTTAGCCTTTTCAAACTGTTCTTACTTTCATTTCATCTTACTTTTCATTCCACAGTTGAACTTTTTTCAGTTTTTTAACTTTGTATTATTCGTAGTTCTTCACAGATTCACGTTCAAACATACGTCATTCTCTTTATTTAAAGCTTTCACAGTGTGGTCTGACACCGCCCCCCCGTGGCCCAGTGGTAGAGTTGTCATCTTCAACATGTCCGTGCCCCGGTTCGGGCAAATCGCGTTTCACGTTTCCAGTTGTTTTTTCTCTTCTGCTTTTACTTCGGATCATCCCCACTTTTTTATGATTCAAACATTTGTTTTTTTTTCAGTTTTCAACTTTGTGTTATTCATATTTTTTCACACATTCACATCATTCCACAGTTCAACTTTTTTCAATTTTTCAACTTTGTATTATTCATATTTCTTCACATTAACATTATACCACAGTTCAACTTTCAGCTACAATTCAAGTTTTTCTACCGTGAAAAATGGCCTAATGTTAAGTGAATGGTGTGATTCAAAAACATGCAGGATACAAGCCCTCGAGGACTGGAGTTTGACACCTATAGTTTAGTTACACAAAGTACACCATTTCCCATGATGCCATTGGGCGGCCATCTTAGACCACTGAAGACTCCAACTCCCATCTGCCCTCATGGGCGGCCATCTTGGATATTTTATCAGCCATCTCATTACCTCTCACTACTGCTTCCACCTAGTACAGCATCTGGCTTGGTTAACTCAGCTTGATTCATACATTCAGTTTTTTTCAGTTTTTCAATTTTGTATTATTCATATTTAAAGCAGTAAAAAAAAACTAAAAAAGTTTGATTAGGGATCATTTTTAAACTCCTGATAATGAGCTAATCATTTGAATGAGGTGGATTGTGGATTGATGTGAATCAGTGAAGAAATGTGAATAATACAAAGTTGAAAAACTTTGTATTTTTTCTTCTGCTTTTACTTCGGATCATCCACACTTTTTTATGATTCAAACATTCGGTTTTTTTTCAGTTTCTCAGTTTTTCAACTTTGTAGAATTCATAATTTTTGGTTTTTCGGCACCTTTCAACTCATTCCCAGTTTATTTAATTCACCCCGTTCCACTTTCATATTATTCCACTTATTCGGGAATGAGGGGTTTCCATTTTTCACATTCCAAATATTCACAGTTTTCTCAGAATTCCCGGTTTTCCACCCCAAAAAGTTCCATTGACTTACATTGGGTCATTTTTCGTTTCATTATTACAGCTTTCCCTTTTCATATTTTCAATATTTAACTCATACATCTCGTCTTAGGGATCCTTCCCGTCATTCCAGTAATTAATACATTTCAATATTTTCCCATAATTCCATATTTTTCCATCTTTAAATATCCATAATTCATTTCCAATGGGAGGGCTTCCCATTCATTCCCAATGGGAGATTCAACACTTCACATTTTGAGCTTTCCTTTTTCATATTCATAACATTTAACTCATTCATTCTGCCTTATGGCTCATTCCCATCATTCCTAGAGTTCATAATTATTCATATTTTCCCATAATTCCATATTTTTCACCTATTACAATTCATAATTCATTTCCAATGGCCGATTTAACATTTCTTATTTGAAGCTTCCCAATACCACATTCAAATCATTCAGCTAATGCATTTCACATTGTCATCATTACACATTATAACACATTCCAGTATTTCATAAATATATTAAAAATATTACCCATAATTCCTCATTCCCATTTTATTCAACAAAACTTTGTAACGTTCTATCTCGGCCATTCCTGCTCCGATTCCCACCGTTCCAACTTCAATTGATTCCATTCATCCCTGCCAATTCATTAGTGTATTCATTTACCTATTACCAGAATTCTAAATTTACCCACAATTCCACATACTGTACCTTTAATGAACCAATTCATTTTCAATGAGGTCATTCATTGTGTTGCCGTTTGGGCTTCATGGACTACTGTTGAGGTAGACAAAGTACTCCATTTCCCATGGGGTTGTCAGGTGTCCATCTTGGATACTTGCCAGCATACACTGAGACTCCATTTCCCATCAGCCCTGAGGGGCGGCCATCTTGGATATCTGATCAGACATCTCATGAGCGCTCAGCCCAACTTCCACCCAGGATGGCGGCCATCTTGGTTAACTCAGAACAATAAAAGCGACTCTCTCCAAATGTTGAACATCCAAACTATTAAATATAACCTCCCAAAATTCAGAATTTGAACTTTAAGTGTACTTTTTTCTCACTTTTTGAAATTTTGTGATATTTTATAAAGTTAAAAAACAGTTTTTTTTCACTTTAATGACGACAGGTGTTTGTCCGATTCTGGTCAATGTAGCATTTAACTGTTCATCTTGACCCTGCCTATGACCTCAGAGTGTCATTTACCCACAATGCATCTGTTTTGCATAAGTAATAGCCCCCTAAAACTCGCGAAAAATCAGATTTTTTATGTTTCCTCTTGTGATATCTCCATTTGCGTCCGACCTATACTCATCGTTCCAACTTTAGGTGTTTCCCATTATGGGTTAGATTGCCAAGAACACCCTTGCACCAAACATTTCAAGTTTTCCCCATTTTTTACCCATAATTCCTCAGTTAACTGTTCTTGCCAAAACATTGTAACCTTCTGTCTTTGCCATTCTTCATCCGATTCCCACGGTTCCAACTTTAATTGATTCTATCCATCCCGACCAATTCTTTGGTGTATACATTTACCTCTTACCAGAATTCTAAATTTTCCCACAATCAATCAATCAATCAATCAATCAAATTTTATTTATATAGCCCTAAATCACCGAAGTCTCAAAGGGCTTCACAGAATGAAAAGAGGTCGTACAGAGACATCTTTTCAGTATAGGGTACACAACAGCATCCGCTGTCAAAGCTTCCAGAAGGGGAAGGAAAAACTCAAAAACCCCAAATTTGGGGAAAATCAGAAACCTCCAGAAGGGACCACAGGTGGGAGGAGCCCCCTTCAAGGCCCACAGGTTGAAGTGGATGCTGCATGTACCAGACACAGAAACAACATAAATTACAGAAAACATATTGTACTATATATTGCAGTGATGTCTTGACAGCAGGCAAGGCCATTGGGCAGGAACCATCCCACATTCCAGCCAGGTGGACTGCAGACGGCCGAACTCCTAACCCGTGATGGTCGACCAACGCAGGACCCAATGGAGGCGGTCAAGTCAACCCTCACCATCTAGCTAGCCCCCTCTCGCAGCCGGAAGAGGGGGGCAGGAAAAAAGAAAAAAGAAGAAGGCTACAGACAGGCTAAATTAACTAAATGCTTTTGAATATAAATGTGTTTTTAGTCGGGATTTAAAGATTTCTACTGAGGTGGCTGCGCGAACTTCCATAGGTAGGGCATTCCATAGTACCGGCGCGCGAATGGAAAATGCCCTTGATCCCACAGACTTCTTTTTAGCCCGTGGGGTCGATAGCAAACCGGCATTTTGCGATCGAAGTTGTCGGGGTGGAACATAAGGTGATACTAAGTCGACGAGATAGGAAGGAGCTAAACCGTGTAGAATTTTATAAGTAATTAACAGCACCTTAAAATCACATCTCACGTGTATTGGAAGCCAATGCAGGTCAGCTAGAATCGGAGTAATATGATCAAACTTTCTCATCCTTGTCAATAGTCTCGCTGCTGCATTCTGTACACACTGCAGGATTTTAATGTAGGACATGGGAAGTCCAGAAAACAAAATGTTGCAATAGTCTAGGCGCGACGTAACAAATGCATGAATTAATGTTTCTGCATCGCTAAGAGAAAGAATAGGGCGAATTTTAGCTATATTGCGGAGGTGAAAAAACGCCGTTCTTGTCATGTTATTAATATGTGTTCGAAAGGAGAGCGTGGAGTCAAATATCACGCCGAGATTTTTTGCAGAACTACTTTGGGAAATAATACAGTTTTCTAGGTTCAGCGTGGTATTCTTAAGCAAGTGCTGATGATGAGCAGGGCCAATAAATAACATCTCAGTTTTATTAGGGTTGAGAAGCAGAAAATTGGAAGACATCCATTGTTTAATCTCGGCAAGGCAAGCCTCCAGTTTACTGCACTTGCACGGATCCGTTATTTCTAAGGGCATATAGAGTTGGGTATCATCAGCATAGCAATGAAAACTAATAGCATGTTTGCGTATAATATCGCTGAGAGGAATCATGTAGATGTTGAACAGTAAGGGACCAAGTACTGACCCCTGCGGGACACCACATGAGACGGAGAAAGACTCAGAGATCGCATCACCATAAGAAACACTATGCGTCCTTCCCAGGATGTAAGAGCTGAACCAAGAAAGTGCTGATCCCGAGATACCAACACATGATCTAAGACGTTCTATGAGAATATGATGATCAATAGTGTCAAATGCGGCACTAAGATCAAGCAGTAACAATACTGATGAGACGTTGGAATCCAAGGCTAATAGAAGATCATTCGTCACTTTTACTAGGGCTGTCTCAGTTGAGTGGTTGGCCCTAAAACCTGACTGAAGGAGTTCAAATCTATTGTTGTCTATCATAAAATCGCTAAGCTGTTGTGTTACAACTTTCTCAAGAATTTTGGTGATAAACGGAAGGTATGACACTGGCCTATAGTTAGAGAGATCTTCAGGATCTAGGTGAGGTTTCTTAAGTAATGGTTGAATGACAGCCGTCTTAAAAGTCTCAGGTACAATGCCAGAGGAGAGTGACAGGTTGATAATATTCAAGACAGATGACCCTAAGACCGGGAATAAATCTTTGACGAGTTTGCCTGGAAGCGGGTCGAGCATGCAGGACGTCGGCTTTGCTGCATTAACTAGTTGTGTAAGACACTCCAGGGATACTAAATCAAACTGGGACAGGGTAGCCAGACTTTCATGAACCTGATTGTCCGAACTAGCATCAACACTCATAGTCGAGGTGGTGAGCGACGCTGCCTTTTTTATTTCTTCCCTTATTAGCTGAATCCGCTGAGTAAAGAATTGCATGAAATCGTGTGCTGAATGGAGAGAATTATGATTAACCTGCTGCTGCTGTGTTAGCTGCGCTACCGTCTCAAATAAATACTTTGGGTTGTTTTTATTAAGACTAATCATTTTGGAAAAGTGATTGGTTTTTGCTTACCTAAGAGCCTCTTTTTATTTCAGCAAGCTATCGCACCAGGCCTGACGGAAAACCTCGAGTTTAGTTGTTCGCCATTTACGCTCAAGTTGTCTACTTAACAATTTACACATACGCGTTTCCTCTGTAAACCACGGAGTGTGCCGCTTCGGACGAGTTTTAAGTTTCAGCGGCGCAATAGAGTTAAGGGAATTTAAAAGAACCGAATTAAAATCATTCGTGAGCTTATCGACTGAGCCAGTGAAAGACGGAAAGGCAGCTGTTGCGGAAGGCAGTAATTCAGAAAGTACAGCAGTGGTTAAAGAATTAATATCACGGCTCTTAAAGCCTTGGTTGTGGACAACAAGACCACACTGAGCTAGGACTTCAAATGTTATAAGATAATGATCAGACATAACGTTAGAATGCGGCCGAATTGTGACGTTTGAGGCAGTTAGGCCATGGGTTAGCACTAAGTCTAAGATATTACCATTCTGGTGTGTTGCTGCTTTTATTATTTGTGTAAAACCAAATGCATCGATTATTGCTTGAAAAGCTACAGTAAGTGGCTCTAGTGGGGAGTTCATATGAATATTGAAGTCACCCATAATTAATATATTATCTGTGTGAGTTATTAAGTCAGCCATAAGTTCAGGGAATTCATCTAAGAATCCAGAGTATGGGCCAGGAGGACGGTAAATAACTACCACACAGAATGGTGGTGAGGAGCTCGATCGCATAACGAGAGCCTCAAATGTCTTGAAAGTGTGACTCGTGCTCGTGCTAAGCCTAAAATCAGATTCTGAAATTAGGGCGACACCCCCCCCCCTTTTTTACAAGGACGGGCAACATGTGAGCCCACAAAGTTTGCGGGTGAGGCCTCATTTAATGGTAGGAATTCATTTGGTTTTAGCCAGGTTTCGCAGAGACCAAGCACGTTAAGATTTTGATCTGTAATAAGATCGTTTAGAAGAAGGGCTTTTGAAGGGAGTGACCTAATATTTATAAAGCCGAATTTAAACTGGGACATTTTTCCCAGACTATTCTGAGTCCTCGTGTTGGTAGTACTAATACCAACAAGATTTTTATGGCTGGGGCTTGCTCTGTATTTTGAGTAATTAAAACCTCTTCGCAATGTTAGTAAAGTAGGAATTCGATTGTTGACGACTACAGCGCGCGTATCGATGCTAATATTCCGCCTAGGCACTTTGTCACTAGTCTTACTGATTAGAGAGGCAGGGCTCTTTTCCTTAATCCACACCACCTCAGCAGAAGTCTTATCATTAGGGCATTCAGCATTAGGTATTGAAACAGTGTGTGGATTGCAGTGACCTAGACTAAGTATGCTATGTGTGTTGTAACAGTCCAGCCTAGTGCCGGTTAACTCTAGCCTTAACGACTCCACACCCGTTCTAGCAGGCTCGCTACTCGCCTGCGACCCGACATGCTCTAATGTGGGAAGTCATGGAAGGCTCAAACAGTAATCTATGTTTCTAGAAAGAGTAATGGCGCCTTTCCAGTTAGGGTGAAGGCCATCCATTCTCAGCAGGTCGGGCCGGCCCCAGAAAGAGGGCCAATTATCTACAAACTGGAAACCCTGCTCTTTACAGAAACACAATTCAACATACTGTACCTTTAATGAACCAAGTCATTTTCAATGAGGTAATTCATTGTGTGGGCGTTTGGGCTGCACGAACTACTGTTTAGGTAGACAAAGTGCTCCATTTCCCATGGGGTCGTCAGGTGGCCATCTTGGACACTTGACTACATACACTGAGACTCCATTTCCCATCAACCCTCAGGGGCAGCCATCTTGGATATCTGATCAGACATCTCATTCAGTTTTTCCCTTGTATCTTTGCCATTCTTCATCCGATTCCTACCGTTCCAACTTTAATCAATTCCCCCAATGCCCGCCCATCCATTTTAACCCACAATTCAAAAATTACCCACAATTCCACCTTTTTCAGTTTTTCCCTTATATCTTTGCCATTCTTCATCCAATTCCGACCGTTCCAACTTTATTCAATTCCCCTAACGCCCGCCAATGCATTTTTACCTACAATTCAAAAATTACCCACAATTCCACTCTTTCAGTTTTTTCCTTATATCTTTGCCATTCTTCATTCGATTCCGACCGTTCCAACTTTATTCGATTCCCCCAAGTCCCGCCATTCCATGGTGATAACCGCTTTCTTCCCAGAATTCAAAAATTACCCACAATTCCACTTTTTCAGTTTTTCCCTTGTATTTTTGCCATTCCTGCTGCGATTTTCTTCGTTCCAACTTTAATCGATTCCCCCAATGCCCGCCAATGCATTTTTACCCACAATTCAAAAATTACCCACAATTCCACTTTTTCAGTTTTTTCCTTTTATCTTTGCCATTCTTCACTCGATTCCAACCGTTCCAACTTTAATCGATTCCTCCAAGTCCCGCCATTCCACGGTGGTATAAGCTTTCTTCCCAGAGTTCAAAAATTACCCACAATTCCACTTTTTCAGTTTTTCCCTTGTAACTTTGCCATTCCTGCTGCGATTTTCACCGTTCCAACTGTCATGTGATGAGGGCAATGGCGACACATAGTGGTGAACGCAGGTAGTGCAGCGATGTGATGGAATAATGCGCCATGTTGATGTAACATTGAGCCAAATCGATGTAAAATTACCATGTAAATTATTGGCTTAAGATACCAGTCAGAATTGACCTCGACTGGAATAAAACAAATAAATGAATATAATATAAATATAAATATATTATAAATAAATATATTATAAACAGCAGACACCAAATCATCTCTGAAGACAACCAACATTAAAGAAGTCCATGAAGTCAACTCACAATGAAGACACATTGTGAGGCCATAAGATCAAAGCAAGCTTTTAGCAATAAGTCATGCTCAATATTACTCTGTAACTGCCATTGGAAAAAGTGTCAATTGATCACAAATGTTAAGACCTATGTTCATGTTTATTCTGTAAATGTGCACATATGATATGTTATTGCCTTTTTTAGCCTGATTTGAAATATGCAATTTGTTATTACCATTTTAAACTGTATCTTTGATCAAGATACAGCTGAATCATATTGGAATGTTCGTGTGTTCAAGTGGAAAGTTACTAAACGGCCAGCACAGACACTGAGCTGCCAGGTCAGCATACCAAAAGAGGAACAAATGCCCATGTATGCTTATTCTTGGTGGAAAGGCTGCTGCCTGGCCTTGAGTTGATATTAGTCATGTCCGATCGTTCGATTAAAAGTGCTCAAAGTGTCACAGTGACACTTTCACTTCCTCCATTTAAGGCTAAGATCGTTCAAAGTCCTCCATTTAAGGCTAAGATCGTTCAAAGTATGTTCCATTACACGTACATCGAGTCATGGGATTGAGGTCCTATAAAAAGGCCAACACCCAAAACTCGTAGCTTCCTTTTTTGCCTTTGCCTGCCAAAAGCGTGAGGACCCTCTCCAGGCTTCGGGTGTAAAACACCAAGTCGGAGTAGGACTCTGTCACTCTCTGAATTGGACACTTTTTAAATTCTTGCGACGTTGTTAGCCTTCGGAGGATTTCAAGCAGCAAACCGGTAAGGAAGTCATTCTAAATTCTAAATCCATCCGATAGCCCAACTAATAATGTCATTAATTCGCAATGTAGGAGAATTGAAACTGATCACGTTGATTCCCTTCCAAAATTGGTATTAGACTTTTTAGAAACTTTCCACTCCTTTCATTATGTTTTAAATTCTTTATTTCATTATACTTGTTTTTGTGCATGGTTTTTCATAGCCTTGGACGAAGTTTTATCTTAATCATTTATTAGCTGAAAGACAAAATGTATTGAATGTGTTTTTGTGTTTTATGTATTAAGAGGGCATGGTAGGCCCAGCCATGTACTTTTTGATACTGTGAATAATTATTTGCTTTGCTTTCGCTAAATAAATACTTCAAAATTTCATCCTTTATTCTATCTCTGTCATTTTTATAGACCAAAATTAGAGAACCTCCTAGTCTTTTGTAAGTGAAATAATGATATTGCCTTTACATCGGCAGTGCCATTCTTGATTAAAGTTTAGTTACTCAGAGTTGGTTGAAGTTAAAACAAACGTACCCGAGTGGTCGTATAAGACTGCTAAACCCTATTCTGGTCTTAACAAGTGTAAATGATCTTTTAGAGTGAGGAGCAGCCATATATAATTTGCGTGTTTTTTCTACCTTCTCGTCTCAACGGTTACTCGACGAGTCGGCGGATTAAAGTAAGATGGGTAGACGCTTAAAAACTTAAAGGCTGTGAGCACCAGAACGTATCCTCCTCGACACCGGCTTACGCAGATGTCCGTCGCCTGGCGATACAGCGTTAGAGCTGTGCTGGACTAACGGGACGTCTTAACCCTTTACACGGAGAGTCGGTCAGGACTGTTAGTTGTCCTCAGATAGCTGACAGGACTGCGGTAAGAGCAGATCAGTCATGTGGCACCCCAGATGGGACCCGATTAACAGATATTGCGTAAAAACGAGTATTTGAATCCACGGTTCCGAAAAATAGAAGTCGGTTTTATAGACGTTTTCTTCCCAAAACGTTGCGAGCGCGACTTAACCTTGAATAATTTCATGACTGAAAGCTTAAATTGATACAGGATAGTATCTTTAAGGAATAGCCCGTCCTAGAAAAGAACTTTTCAAAGCGAAACTAGTGCGGTCTTGCGGCGAAAAGAATAAGACTGTCTTGTATCAAAGTGAGACAACGGCGACCAGTTTCCTCATTGTGTATGTGCCTAGTGTGGCTGATGTGCCTAGTGTGGCTGAAATGCGCTGCCAATTGCTGCTTTGGTGCGCAGTAAAATTAATGTTAATGTATTTAGCCGAAAGAGCGGCTGAAAATGCTATAGTCAGAGGAACTGTGTCATGGGATTGCGTAATCTATCGATTGGCAGAAGAAAAAGAGAAAACTGGAAGTCAGAAGAACTCAAAGAGTTTTAGACCAAAGCTTCCCTTTTTTTGATTTTTTTGGGTTCCTAGATGAGAACAGCAATCATCCGAGGAACAAGATTTTTAATGAACACTTGTTGCAGTGGTTGGCAATACTCTGTTGAATACAGACTTCCAGGAATTGCAAGCCTACACGGGACCAGTTGGTCCCTTGGGTTCTATTGCCTGTGGATCCTAGTGACTTGCAGCGTGGAATTCGCCTACCAGCGTGCACAAGTAAAGGTGACTTTTGAATGAAGACACTCTAGAACCATCGACAAGAAAACATCCCACCGTTGAAGACATCCAACGAAGAGACGACGAGCTTAAGTTGGAAGTCTTGGAAAAGTTTGAAGCAACGCTATAGAAAGTGAAGCTGAGTAACCAGAAACTGTAGTACGTCCCTGCCCCAAGGCGCAAAGGGGAGGCTTCGGAAAACGACAGTTTCACTCCTACAACATAAGAAGAAGTTGCTAGGGAAGACAATGGCCACTAGCAGCAAGACGACAGAAAACCGTCTATTCTCCCTTGAAGAGGGAGCCATGAAAGAGGCACCAACACCTCAAGACTTTGGACAACATGACCTACCAGTACAGCTTGTGCTGTACGGAGGGGGCTTGCAGTATTGGCCCCAAGAAGAAAAGAGAACACTCGAACTGTTGAATCCATCCACCAAACCAGAAGACCTGGACAAAAAAGTGGAAGAAGCCGTCAGAACAAGCGGAATCTTCTACACCCAGCTCACTGGCGTTGGAGGCCAGCTGATCCTAGTGACAGGACACCCCACAGTGAAGTATTCCAAGGACGAAGCCGAGGGGTGGCTCAAATGGTGGATTGGAATGCTGGAAAAATACAATGTGATAACATTATCAAGCACTGCGCAAGTCTGGGACGCCGTAGTGAAGATGTTGGCCGCTGAAGCAAGAATTTCCAGTGAGCTGATCGGCCCAAAAGAGACGAAAGCGTCACCCCGTTACACCGAGCATCAGAAGTTCTACAACAAGATAGCTCAAATAGTTCAGAAGAAAAAAGGAAAAGTCGCACCCCTGTCCGAAAGAAACGACTCGGACATGGAAATCACAAATCTTGATCAGGAGGAAGATCAAGACCAGGTGGTGACAGGCACCGAAGGAAGTTCCCGAGAACCTCCCAAGAGACAGAGCTACTTATCACAATTCAGCCCTCTCGTGAGGACAGAATCTCTGCCACCTATACCGTCTTCCAAGAGAACCTACATGGGAAACGGAATCACCCTGTACCAGTACTATGGTAGTATCTGGGACATAGTAGGGGATGCCCTCATCATGATCACGGATGAGACCCTATTCCCTTATGACAAGAAATTCCGAACGGAATTGTTAAGTGAAGGGGCAGAAGATTACAGAAGAGAAAGAATAGACTTCCTGGACCAAGACACCGGAGATCGCTTCATCGTGTTGAGCGGCGGAGCCTCCAATCATTATCTTTTGGTACATGTTCGCTTCCCGAAGTGGGGAATCGAAGTGGAACAGAAAAACTACCTAGAGGAAATGGCCCAAAGCCTTGCCACTGCAGTAGACATGGCATTGGAAAGAGGAGCCAGAAGAGTAGCCATTGATGTAAATGGAATCAAGTCCGGACGGATGTCATGGAAAATTGCTGAAGACATCGCAGCCGGAGCCCTCAAGGTACATGTGTCTTCTTTGACTGCCAAAGAAAACGTAGAGTTTGTCATAGGGATATCTACGGGGCAGAAAAAAGAAAGAGAACAGGAAGCCATGAGAGTTAACTTGGAACAAGCTCTCAAGAAAGCTGAGCAACAGCTACAAGAAGCTCAACAACAGCAGGAAATGAGACAACCTGCGAGGCTGAAACCACCCAGCGTGGCTTCATCCATTTTGACCTCCACGCCAAGGAGTGTCACACCATCGCCTGTACCCACACCAAGAACCAAAACAGTACCTGTACGAAATGAAGAAGTAGAGATAGCAGATGAAGCAGAACGAATGGTTAACGTGAGCGGAGGAGCACCAACCCCCAGCGGGATACCTGCGACTCCAGGAAAAAATAGCTCGCCCCGAGAGGAGCAAGCAAAGAAGAAAAGACGTCAGACCACTGTGGTAACATTTGACCCTGCAGCCGCAACACCACCGGAGTCAACGGACTCCTATTGCCCTCTACCACCGCGAACCCCTCGTGTCGAAGTTTTAGAAGCACTAAGAGCAGCACCTCAGAGCGCAGACAACAACACTGACGACGAAGGCATGGCTGCGTTCCCTGAACCAGTACCAGAGGTCCCGCAGAGCGAGGAAGAAAACCTCAGCAATGATGAGAACGAAACATCCGAAGATGAGCGAGTGCCCGAAACAGCAGGCACTGACGGAGGGACTTCTGCTGAGGAAGAGGATCGACAGTCCGTAATATCATCGGCCTCCCCCGTAAGTACGGGGAGTCAGGCTCTGAAGGTGATTAGGGGAGCTACTCGCAAGGGCATTAAAAAGCCGCAGCCAATTTTGGACATCCACCGTGCGTCTGAACGAATGGCTAAAAATCCTGAGATAGGATGTCTCATGACCAAGGATGGGAGGAAGACTTTCATACCCGAAGTAGGACAAAGAGAGTACTTGCATCCCATGTTTTGGTTGGAAAGAAAAGAAGAAAAGGTGACCATAAATGTGAGGATCACCTACAGTGATGCCATGAATCTGCTGATACTGCCAACATACCACAATCTAGTGAGATGCACAGACCTAACCAAGAACTTCAGAGAGGGATTCGTGACTATCTTGTATGACGTAATGGGCAGAGTTTTGAAGCAGGCCGTTTATGATCATGCTAAAGCGGCGCTCAAAGCTTATGAAGAGTTGGATCAAGACGATGAGCCTACAACAACTGCTCCCGCACCGCTCGAAACAACACCACGAGTAGTGACTTTGTCAAAAAGAGGAATCAAGGCCACGGTTGACCAACCTGTCCAGAACGTGGGATATGGAATTGTGCACGAAAACCCTGAGAAGGACATGAAAGCCTTCAAGGCCCTGAAAACAATGGTTAGACCCAAGTACCAAAGAGAGACAACAAGAGAATACTTGTATGCAATATGGCCCCTGGTCCGAGATGCACCATGGGGAGAAGTGGCAAAGAAGATGTGGCTCCAATTCGTCACCGGAGATCCCGTCGGCCCGGAAGAAACTGCAGACGAGGTCTACAAAAGATGGGTGGATGACGAAGAGGAGGATGAAGATACCTACATCGACAGAGCCAAAGATCAACTGAAACAAGGGGTAACACTACTGAATGTGTGGTACAAGTTGAAACAAGTCATAACCCCTACTAGATATGTCAAAGTGTTAAGAAGAATTACAGAAGAAAGAGGAAGTGATACAACTTTCATAAGGATGGGTCTAGATGCAACTTTAAACAAAATTGAGGCGTCAATCAAGCAATGGGACCGGCTGGCCAAGCACTACAGTGAGAAGAGGAAGGCCTCGGCCACCCCTAATCGCTCGCGAGGGAATGAACAAACGCCAGCGCCGAGACCACAGCAACAACAACAACAACAACAACAAAAGCAAGCCTACAGTAAGCCTCAACAACAATCGAGATCGAACTACTCTAAGGATCGACAGCAGAAACCAGCTGAAGACCAAGGACAAAGTTCAAACAGCAACTTAAAGCAGGTCTACAAAAAGACAGGACCTGGAGCATATGTCTCAAAAGAAGAATATTTGAAAATGACACCAGAAGAAAAGAAGGCTCTCCATGAAGCTCGTAAAGAAGCGAGCTCTGGAGAGCCCCAGCAATGATGGCAGACGAGGCACGGGTCATTCTGTTGAAAGGTGCCTACCGAAGAGGAGACTGTCTCTATGCTGACATCGAGGGAGTACCCTACTTGGTGGACACAGGAGCACAGGTGTCGATGACCCGTAGAGCCTTAAAGCCACTAGGACACCTATCAGTAATAGTTGCAAATGGACGAAGAGAACAAATGAAATATGGAATATGGCTAGGAATTGTTTGGATCCTTGGCCCTTACAATTTATTGTCATTAAGAGATTTGGAAGAAATGCAAAGACCCAAAAACAAGCGACAATCAATGCAGAAGAGATTGAAAAGACTGAAGATGAAAGCAATACGAGTAGGTCCAACAGGAATTGCACCACCGCAAGAATGGTACAAGCCAGTGGACGTGCCCGCTGTAAGAGAACAACAAGTACAAGATAGCGATTTGTCGCCTGAAGGAAAAGAAAAATTGGCCAAGATCTTGGACAAAGCAGTTGTGGCACACTTCAAGAACGACTGCGGAGACCTTGGACCAAGGTATGTGCACACAATCGAAGGAGGAGTGCACCCACCAGTGAGACAGTACCCAATCAATCCGGGAGCTGTAGCAGAAATGGACACAATAGTGAGAGAACTATTGGCACTTGACATAATCAGAAGAGAAGAAAATCCCATCACAAACAGCCCAATACAAGCCGTGAAGAAACCAGATGCAGTTGGAGGAGGATGGAGGCCAGTGATCAACTTTAAGGCTCTCAATCGCCGGACAGTAGCGAATCGAGCCAGCCTCATCAACCCCCAAGCTTCACTGAAGACTCTGACAGTAAGAAAATACAAATCGTGCATTGACCTTGCAAATGGATTTTTCTCCATGAGACTAGCCAAAGCTTCGCAAGGAAAAACAGCCTTCACCCACAAAGGCAAAGCCTATGTGTGGCAAAGATTGCCACAAGGCTACAAGAATTCACCCAACGTGTTCCAGACAGCAGTTTTGGAAGTGCTGGATGGACTGGATGTCACAGTGTACATTGACGATGTGTTCATTGCCAGTGACACGGAAGAAGAACATCTGGACACGCTGCAAAAGGTGATTGAAAGAGTCTCAGTCGCAGGTCTCAAACTCAATCTGAAGAAATGCCAACTTGCAAGATTCCAAGTGGATTACTTGGGTTTTCAAGTGACTGAGGACCTGGGACTATCAGAAGGATATCGGAACAAGATTGAAGCAATCCAGCCACCGAAATCCGAGAATGACCTGCAGAAAATATTAGGATTGTGCAACTACGTCAGAGATCATGTTCCCTACTACCAGAAAAATGCACGACCGCTGTACGCCAAGCTGAGGAAAACAGCGGATGATCAGAAACTATGAACATTGGTTGAATGTGTCTCTCCCCTGGCTATGGGAGAAAAGACTTGACCTCTGGTATGAATATAGGACCACCCAAGGCTCTCACCATTTTTTCAAAACGCCTCAGAACATGTGGGTTCAGCGACTCCCAAACCCAGATGATCTGATGTCTGTACCACAAAATGATTTTGACAAAATTGATAAATGCGTAGCAGATAGAATCTACGACGCTCTGCACCAACAACAATGGTCTGTAGGGAACTCACCAAGGTGCCCCCTATACGAAGTTCAAAAGCTAATTTCGGTGCAATGGTTATATAATTGTTCTGGCCTAAAAACCAACAAAACTGTGAAGGGAATCTTACAGCAATGGAAAGAATTCCACACCAGAGATCTCACAAGAACATGGTGGGGTTTTTGGAAAACTGAAATGAAACAATATGTAATGCCTTGCCTAAATGTGTCGACCAACTACTGGGTCAAGTATCAGTATGTTGCAACTGTCTACTCCAAAGAACAGGACATTTGGCCCTCGTACACTCCGTACTTGTATGCCACTCCTAGACCTTGGAGGATGATTTGTAACAAAGAAAAGACTCAATGTTCAGTTACTTTGGCCCGACGACCTTGCAACACTTGGCCCCAGTGGAAAGATTATTGTCAAGAGAACTTTCCTGATGACGGTTCTACTGACGATGAAGGAGCCTTTTGGACAAAGCAGTCCGACGGGACATGGAAACGCAATCGACACGGAAATGAGACTTTCTGCCAGAAATGGATGAAAGACTACCAACTGTTCATCGCAAAACATCGGACTGCACCCACAAGGTACCGGCCTGATCAACCTCATCCCCTTCGCCAAATCATTGAAGGACACGCGCTCAGAAGGAGCCTGTGCTGGGGACAGGAAGTGATTGGCTACGACTGGGTGGGCCCGAATAAGATCTACAACAACGGGACTTGTCACTCCCCCGCTGAACACTGGCTGCAGTGTGGCAGCGGCACTGACCTCCATGATTGCGCATGGTACGAAGTGGTTGGCCTGGCCTTTGTCAAAACCACCAAGGCAGCCATTAGAACCAGCGTTGAGATTGTGGGGGAAGGGATGTCTGCTGTTGGAGATTGGATGGCTGAAGCAATTGGGGGACTGTGGAGATGGATTCTGCTGGCAATCGGAATCATCGCCGTTGCAGGATGTATCTACCTCATCACCAAGGGCGGAGTCCAGCGATTCATCTCACCGAGGGGACGACCCAAGACAACCTCCAATGACGCAAAAGCCAGCCCACGAAATGAAACCGCGCCCGAGGGGTGGAGCCAAACTGCCTATAAGAGCCGCGGCTCAGCGGCACGCTAGTCACTTGGTCTCTCGGGTCCAAGCTGAGCACTCAAAGGTGGAAAGGTAACCTTGCTGAACCATGGCAAACAATCTTAATGATACTACTTACGGACGACCTGGCACCGTCACTGAAGTAAGTAATGAAATTGAATTTTGGATAATTTTTGCTATTTGGATAGGATATAGCTGCACTGGATATTGGGATTGGCGACAATTTACTCGACCTTTAATTCTAATTGTTTCTATATCCAAAGTTTTGGTATTAAGGCTGCTGTTCCGTACTTACACGTATGGCATGGGCCTTTTTCTTGTGTACATGCATGGGCGAGTGAAAATCAACCTCAACACAGCTGTGGGGATAGCGGAAACTGTCCTGCTGCTCTGCTGGCTGGTGTTAGACGTTGTGTCTGCCTTTTTCTTCCCTCTAGTCTACGGGGCTACTATTCTTGAAGGTGTGCTAGCCATGGCTCTGGCTTTGTATGTTATGGGCCTGGTGACACGGCTTAAGTGCCGCACCAGCTCCAGCC
The DNA here is from genome assembly GCF_059441005.1 of Hippichthys cyanospilos. Taxonomy (NCBI): domain Eukaryota; kingdom Metazoa; phylum Chordata; class Actinopteri; order Syngnathiformes; family Syngnathidae; genus Hippichthys; species Hippichthys cyanospilos. The sequence goes on along the minus strand of NC_142369.1, from coordinate 35,768,892 downwards.
AAGTCTGGGTTATACGCACAGTCAAGCTAGTACTATGGGGCATAGTATGGGGAATAATCTCCCTGTTGCTATGGCTTGGTATAGTTAGTCAATTGGTTTTAATTGCCTGGTTCTTTACTTATTCTGCATTTTTTACCCTTCCACCTCGGAATGCCAATCATGATGATAATTTGCCTAGACTTCATACATACACACCCCAAACACCCACATCACCAAGACGCACTCACACTGATCCACCACATGCACCCATACCACAACAGCACCCTTACACTGATACTCCACCGGCTATACCAAATTATACCGGACACAACCTTTCCAATTCTACTTCTTATGTTGCTAGAATCGCGCTCCCTAGTCCTCACCAGTCTCTGGAGATTATATCACCAGTGATTGCTGGACGACCTGGAGCTCCCGAATAATACAGTTCTTCTGTATCTCGGTCGAAGCGAGCGGCAAAAAAGGGCAACCAAAAAATGTACAAAAAAATTAAGGAAGCTCCTGCCGAATAGGAGCAATTCGGTTTTTTGATCTTGTGGTTATGAAAATTATAGGTGAGCCTCCCTTCCTGTCTCCTGTGCGGGACCGAACGAGTGTGCTTCGCCTGGGTCGTGGGGAAGTCCTTCATGGGTTCCTGTTGCTTCCCTCCACCCTACTGTTCGGGGCCAAACTGGTTCCTGCCTGATGGTGTCTATATCAGAAATGATGCATGTCTGCTCTCAGAGCTTCGGCTGTCCCTGGAAGGATTTACAGGGCTAATTTTCGGAGCCAAACTGGTTAAGATGACCCGAGGCAGTTCACGTTTGCCTCCATCTCTTGTCCGGGATGGAAGTACTGCGCTCGGTTATGTTCATTCTTTGACTCATTTAACTTGGCGTTTTCCTGATTCCAGTCGCTGTATTACCTCTCACCTTAACAGTGGTCTTTGTGTCGCTACAAGCCCTAGAAGGATGCCCAAGCCGAGTCCTCCGGTGGCTGACGCCGGGGTCCCTGAGTCGGCTCCCGCTGTTACCACTGAGGCCCCCTTGAGCATCCCAGTACAACCTAAGAGCCCGGTAATTGTACCGGTCTCGCCTATGTGGTCAGGAGCAACCTCCCTTCCGGCCCTGTCACCCCAGGTTCGCTCGCCCATGGTGTGCGATTGCGGAGACCTTAATGATGGGGATACCCATGGGGATTCGGAGGAGGACGTTGTGGATGATGATGACCAGGCTCCCCCCACTGATGCCCCTCCTCGAGCTGACTCGCCCCTGCTATCTCTGCATGCTGCATTGCATGTATCCACATTGGCTATGATGACTGACTTTCCGCAGTCATCCAACACTGGGGTTGAGGATCTGCTCGACGAGATTAGGCGGGAACATCAGTTGGACTACGACTTCTGAGGGTTCTCCGGGATGGCCATGCCAAGGCTGCCTGGTACTGAATCCAAGGAGGGGGTGTCATGTGATGAGGGCAATGGCGACACATAGTGGTGAACGCAGGTAGTGCAGCGATGTGATGGAATAATGCGCCATGTTGATGTAACATTGAGCCAAATCGATGTAAAATTACCATGTAAATTATTGGCTTAAGATACCAGTCAGAATTGACCTCGACTGGAATAAAACAAATAAATGAATAGAATATAAATATAAATATATTATAAATAAATATATTATAAACAGCAGACACCAAATCATCTCTGAAGACAACCAACATTAAAGAAGTCCATGAAGTCAACTCACAATGAAGACACATTGTGAGGCCATAAGATCAAAGCAAGCTTTTAGCAATAAGTCATGCTCAATATTACTCTGTAACTGCCATTGGAAAAAGTGTCAATTGATCACAAATGTTAAGACCTATGTTCATGTTTATTCTGTAAATGTGCACATATGATATGTTATTGCCTTTTTTAGCCTGATTTGAAATATGCAATTTGTTATTACCATTTTAAACTGTATCTTTGATCAAGATACAGCTGAATCATATTGGAATGTTCGTGTGTTCAAGTGGAAAGTTACTAAACGGCCAGCACAGACACTGAGCTGCCAGGTCAGCATACCAAAAGAGGAACAAATGCCCATGTATGCTTATTCTTGGTGGAAAGGCTGCTGCCTGGCCTTGAGTTGATATTAGTCATGTCCGATCGTTCGATTAAAAGTGCTCAAAGTGTCACAGTGACACTTTCACTTCCTCCATTTAAGGCTAAGATCGTTCAAAGTCCTCCATTTAAGGCTAAGATCGTTCAAAGTATGTTCCATTACGCGTACATCGAGTCATGGGATTGAGGTCCTATAAAAAGGCCAACACCCAAAACTCGTAGCTTCCTTTTTTGCCTTTGCCTGCCAAAAGCGTGAGGACCCTCTCCAGGCTTCGGGTGTAAAACACCAAGTCGGAGTAGGACTCTGTCACTCTCTGAATTGGACACTTTTTAAATTCTTGCGACGTTGTTAGCCTTCGGAGGATTTCAAGCAGCAAACCGGTAAGGAAGTCATTCTAAATTCTAAATCCATCCGATAGCCCAACTAATAATGTCATTAATTCGCAATGTAGGAGAATTGAAACTGATCACGTTGATTCCCTTCCAAAATTGGTATTAGACTTTTTAGAAACTTTCCACTCCTTTCATTATGTTTTAAATTCTTTATTTCATTATACTTGTTTTTGTGCATGGTTTTTCATAGCCTTGGACGAAGTTTTATCTTAATCATTTATTAGCTGAAAGACAAAATGTATTGAATGTGTTTTTGTGTTTTATGTATTAAGAGGGCATGGTAGGCCCAGCCATGTACTTTTTGATACTGTGAATAATTATTTGCTTTGCTTTCGCTAAATAAATACTTCAAAATTTCATCCTTTATTCTATCTCTGTCATTTTTATAGACCAAAATTAGAGAACCTCCTAGTCTTTTGTAAGTGAAATAATGATATTGCCTTTACATCGGCAGTGCCATTCTTGATTAAAGTTTAGTTACTCAGAGTTGGTTGAAGTTAAAACAAACGTACCCGAGTGGTCGTATAAGACTGCTAAACCCTATTCTGGTCTTAACAAGTGCAAATGATCTTTTAGAGTGAGGAGCAGCCATATATAATTTGCGTGTTTTTTCTACCTTCTCGTCTCAACGGTTACTCACCGAGTCGGCGGATTAAAGTAAGATGGGTAGACGCTTAAAAACTTAAAGGCTGTGAGCACCAGAACGTATCCTCCTCGACACCGGCTTACGCAGATGTCCGTCGCCTGGCGATACAGCGTTAGAGCTGTGCTGGACTAACGGGACGTCTTAACCCTTTACACGGAGAGTCGGTCAGGACTGTTAGTTGTCCTCAGATAGCTGACAGGACTGCGGTAAGAGCAGATCAGTCACAACTTTAATCGATTCTCCCAATGCCCGCCCATCCATTTTTACCCACAATTCAAAAATTACCCACAATTCCACTTTTTCTGTTTTTCCCTTTATATCTTTGCCGTTCTTCATCCAATTCCGACCGTTCCAATTTTAATCAATTCCCCCAATGCCCGCCAATGCATTTTTACCCACAATTCAAAAATCACCCACAATTCCACTTTTTCAGTTTTTCCCTTATATCTTTGCCATTCTTCATCCGATTCCTACCATTCCAACTTTAATCGATTCCCCATATTCCCGCTATTCCATTCATGTATCCATTTTTCTCTTCCTACAATTCAAGATTTTCCCACAATTCCTCATTTTTCAGTGTTTTCTTGTATCTTCTACATTGTTTGACCTTTTCAAACAATTCCAAATCTGTATCATTCACATGATGTCACAGATTCAAGCACTCAAACTTTTCAACTCCCAAACCTTCAAAGGTTACACCTTCACACGCAATTTCTTCAGGAATTGCACATTTTCTAGTTATTATTATTATTATTATTATTATTATTAGGGCCCGAGCAGCTACTGCTGCGAGAGCCCTCCTGTTTTTCTCCAGATTATTATTATTATTATTATTTACCGTGCAGAAATTTTCCATTTTTGAGGGCCTAAACATAGCTATGTGATAAACTTCCAAATCATTTACATCACCACCTAGTGGCAAACAAAAATATCATGTTTTACACTTTTATGTACTGTGCAATGCCTGTTTGACTAAATGAACTCAAAAATGGTCAGAAAAGCTTTGAGACATTGGAACATGAAGGTTCTTAAATTTTATGACTTTTCAATAGAGGGCGTGGCCTCTATGCCAACTCAAAGTCCGATGTCTCGCCAAAACGGTAAAAGTTATTGTAATTGGACCTACATGATCTGATATTTTCAAACGTCATATATGGGATGGGAGTCCAATGTGAAACACACCTACAAGCCTATTTTTTATCATAGTGTGAGCGCCACCTAGTGGCAGCAAAAAATATAGCAATTCCTTAACATTTTTTATGTACTCTGCTGAGCCCATTGAAGTGATATCCCTTAAATCACAGGTGTCGAACTCCAGTCCTCGAGGGCCGGTATCCTACATTTTGAAACCTTTTCCCTCAAAAACACCTGATTCAAATGACTGGGATCATTTCTCTTGCAGAGCTTGCTAATGAGCTAATCATTTGAATCAGGTGTTTGGGGAAAGAAAACTGGAAAACATGCAGGATGCCGGCCCTCGAGGACTGGAGTTCGACACCTATGCCTTAAATGTTGTCTGAAAAGCCATTGGCCATGCCTAATGCCCTCCACAAAATAGTACGATGTTTTGACAATGGGCTTGGCCTATACAGCATTGGAAGTCACACAACTGTAACAATAAAAGCTGCAGTTACTCAACCCACATTGTCCCACCTCTAAATTTTACATATTTGATAAGAGTCCTGCACTGAAGTCATCTACAACTAATTTTTCATCGTTCATACTCCTTGTTCATACCCCGACCTGTTCATACCCCAACGTGCACAGGTCTGCGAGGGCCCTTTATAGCTGCTTGCAGCTCTAGCTTGGGCCCAAGCAGCTACCACTGCAAGAGCCCTCTTGTTTTTCTCCGGATTATTATTGTTTACTGTGCAGAACTTTTCCATTTTTGAGGGCCTAAACATGCACAAAAAGTCACCAAATTTTGCACAGTTGTCGGGCCTGTTGAAAAATGTGATATTTTAGTGTTTTCTAAAACAATGCAAAAAAAAATGGCTCTGCAGCACCACCCAAGGTTGAAAAAGTGCAGCTGGTCCTGGCCCGTTTGACCTAGAGCTCCGAACATTTTTAGGCATATGTAGGACCTAGAGACCTACAAAAAAGTCAGCGCGAGCCATGTGCTCAGATGTGCAGAAAAAGAGTTATGAATTTTTGAATGTGCATTTTTGGCCCATTTTTGCACGTTTGCAGGTCCCAAACTGCTCCTTGTTTCTCCTAAACGCTTTACCCAGTCGCCTTCAAATTTGCTGTGGTGCATTATCAGACATAGGGGCACAACTGGGCAAAATTTGGTGAAGATCCGCCGACATATATGATAGGGGCGGGGCTTCAAATTATGTGTTCAATTTTTCCTTCGCCAAGAGTGACAAAAACCTTAATAACTCTTATATACAAGCTTAAAAAAATCTAAAATGTCATAGACACATGGAGATTTATGTCTTTAACATCTTGGTGAAAACAATTTTGTAATAGCTAGTAGCGCCGCCTAGTGGTTGATAAAAATGTCATTTTTTACTCTTTCATGTATTGTGCTTAGTCTGTTAGAGTAAAATAACTGAAAATTGGTCAGAATATTATTAAGACATGGATTATAACGGTTTTAAAATTTTACGACTTTTCGATAATGGGTGTGGTCTGCACGCCACCTCAAAGTCAGATGACTCGCCAAAACGAAAAAAGTGGCTGTAATTGGCCCCAAAATGGCCTTATGAGTGGAAAATAGCTTCTTACTCCCGGCCCGTTTGACCTAGAGCTACAAAAATTTGTAGCCTTATGTAGGACCTCAAGCCCTACAAAAAAGTCAGCGCGAGTCATATGCTCAGATGTACAGAAAAAGAGTTATGAATTTTTGAATGTGCACTTTTGGCCCGTTTTTGCTCATTTGCAGGTCCCAACCTGCTCCTTTTTTCTCCTAAACGCTTTACTTAACCGACTTCAAATTTGCTGTGGTGTTTTATCAGACTGGGAGGCACAAGTGTTCAAATTTTTGTGAAGATCCGCCATCAAATATGTTGGGGGCGGGGCTTCATATTATGCCTTTGATGTTTACTTTGCCACATGTGACACAAACCTTTATAACTCAGCTTTACAAACTTGGAAAAATCTGAAACTTCACAGACACATGAAGACTTAAAGCCTTAACACATGTGTTTAAGAATTTCTTCAATTGCTTATAAGGCCTTCTAGTGGCAAACAAAAATGTCAGTCTGATGTCTCGCCAAAACGAACAAAGTTGCTGTATTTGGTCCCAGATGGTCTTATCTTTTCTAAACTTCATATATTTGATGGGTTTCCAATGCGGAATACACCTATCAACGTATTTTTTTGTTATAATGCGAGCGCCACCTAGTGGCAGTCAAAAATATAGCGTTTTTTAAACGTTTTTATGTGTTTAGCTGAGCCCTTTGAAGTAATATCGCTGAAATTAAGTCTGAAAAGCCTCTAGACAGCCCTGCTGACCTCCACCAAATTTTACGAAGTTTTGATAACGGGCGTGGCCTCTACGACCATTTTCATTCCGAAGCTTTATCTGTCCAGTAAAATTTGCTGTAATTTGACCCAGATGATCTGATCTTCTCACAATTTCACACATTGGATGAAAATATTCTCCTGAACATATCGACAAAAATATATTCCAGCTAGCGCCACCTAGTGGCTGCAAAAAATGTCATTAGTCGAAAGATTACAGTCAAACCTGTTTGGTTTGACCTACAGCTATGAAACTTTGTAGGCAAATGATGGACTGTAAGTCCTACAAAAAAGTCAATAGAAGTGATGTGCTAGGATGTACAGAAAAATAGTTAATAATTTTTTTTAATGTGCAACTTCGCACCGTACTGTCACGGGGGTGCGCGGCGGTTGTGAAGGCCGGCGTTGTTGTGGAGGAGGAGGACCCAAAAGCAGGAGGAGTTGAAATAGGGGCTTGATGCATCCATATTTATTAAGGAACAGGAACAAAAGCAGGAGAAAACAGAACGGCAAAAACACGAACTAAGGGCGCAGGCAGGCTGGTTGAACAGAAAACAAAAATGACGGGCAGGCTAGCGGGAAAACACGGGGCAGATTTACGACGGGAGAGACACGGGAGATGTGACCATGACATGACAAAAAAAGACAATGTTCCGACAAGGGCTGTAACAGAAACTAGGTTTAAATACAGTCACAAACTAATCAAACTAACACATGGCAGCTGGGCAAGGACAACAGGCAAAGGGAGCGGATTGGAGGACACGAGGGGCAGGTAACAGACAGGTGGACTAAATCAAAACTAACGCAGGGAGACGAGAGGAGCAGGAGCAGAACCATATATGAAAACAGAAAGGAACATAACCCCTCAAAATAAACCCACAACCCAAAATCCAAAAACCATGACACGTTGGATGGAGTCAAACTCGTGCCTTCTTTTCTTAAACAGTTCATCCGATTAACTTCTACGTCGGCATGGACTATTTGCAGATATAGCGGCACGAATATCCCCAAAATTCTGAAGAACCCATGACTTGTAAGATGTGGGCGGAGCTTCAAATTATTTTGAATATTTCCTTTGCCAAGAGTGACAAAAACCTTATAATAACTCAGCCGTTACAGCTTCAAACCATCTGAAACTTTGCAGGGACGTTAAAAGTCATGCCCTTAATACATCTACGTGATCAACTTCCAAATCATTTACAGCGCCATCTAGTGGCGAACAAAAATATTATTTTTTACACTTTCATGTCCTGTTCAAAGCCTGTTTGAGTAAATTAACTAAAAAAAATGGTCAGAAAAGCTTTGAGACACTGGAACATGAAGGTTCCAAACTTTTATGACTTTTGAATAAAGGGCGTGGCCTGTATGCTACCTCAAAGTCCGATGTTTCGCCAAAACAGAAAAAATTGCTGTAATTGGACCTAGATAATGTGATCTTTCCAAAACTTCGTACATGGAATGGGAGTCCAATGTGAAATACACCTAAAGCCTATTTTCAATGGTAGTGCAAGCGCCACCTACAGGCAGCAAAAAATATAGCAAGTCCTTAACATTTTTATGTCCTCTGCTGAGCCTGTTGAAGTGATAACCCTAACCCGCTTAAATGTTGCCTGAAAATCCATTAAACACACCTATTGCCCTCCACCAAATAGTACATTGTTATGATAATGGGTGTGGCCTAGCCGGCAGCGCAAAGTTCATACATCAACAACAATAAAAGCTGCTGTAACTCAACCCACAGAATCCCACCTTTAAATTTCACATATTTAATAAGACTACTGTACTGACGTTGTCTATGAACTAATTTTTATTCGTCATGCTAATTGTGTGGAACAAAATAATATAACATCATTTTTGCCTTTCCATTTAGTGTGTTTGGCTGGGTTTGTCATATGTCATAAAACTTGGACATTTTCTGAGACATTGACTTCTAATGTTCACTTTCGTCAACATGCGTATACTGAAACACGTTCATACTCCTACTTGTTCATACACATGCACAGGTCTGCGAGGGCCCTTTATAGCTGCTTGCAGCTCTAGTTATTATTCTTTGAACTAAATCGCATTTTTTGAGGGCATAAACATGCATGAAAATTCACCAAAATTTGCACTCTCATCAGGCCTGCTGTAAAATTGGGTATTTTTATGTTTTCATACATAAAATCTGAAAAATTTATTTTTAGCCCCACCTAGAGTCAAACACTTCTCTTGGGTCACGGCCCGTTTCACCTAGAGCTATAATTTTTTTTTAGCATATATAGGACCTCAAGGCCTACAAAAAAGTTATGAGCGCCATACGCTAGGATGTACAGAACCAGAGATATGAATTTTTTTATGTACCTTTTTGGACCATTTTTGCATGCTTGCAGGTAGCAAATTCCTCTTAATAGCTCCTAAACAAATGAGCCGATCAACTTTAAATTTGGCGTGCTCTATTATCAAGCTTAGGGCCACATTTGGGCAAAATTTCGTGAAGATCGGCCAACATATATGATGGGGGCGGGGCTTTAAATTATGTGTGTCAAATTTCCTTTGGCATGAGCAACAAAAACCTTAATAACTCCAATGTGCAAGCTTCAAAAAATCTGAAACTTGACAGAAAAATTACTAGTTATGTCCTTAAAATAGCTGCATGATAAATTTTCAAATTAATTACAGCGCCACCTAGTTTTACACAAATTTTCATTTTTTAAACTTTCATGTATTGTGCAAAGCCCTAAGAGTAAATTGACTCAAAATTTGTCCGAAAGGTTTCCAGACTTACAGAAAATGGGTTTTCAAATTTTAGGACTTTGTGATACAGGGGGTGGTCTGTATGCCACCTCAAAGTTGGAGTTTGCCCAACGAAATGTTTTATGCATATGTAGGACCTCAAGACCTACAAAAACATTATAGAGCGCCATATGTTAGGATGTACAGAACCAGAGTTATCAATTGTTGAATGTAGCATTTGGCCCGATTTTCTACATTTTTCGGTACCGAAACCCTTGACCCGATCAACTTCAAATTTGGCGTGCCCCATTATCTGACATAGGATCACACCTGGGCAAAGTTTCATGAAGATCGGCTCACATATATGATGGGGGCGGGGCTTTAAATTATGCGTGTCAAATTTCCTTCGCCATGAGCAACAAAAACCTTAATAACTCCAATGTGCAAGCTTCAAAAAATATGAAACATTACAGAAAATTTACTAGTTATGTCAAATTATCTGCATGATAAATTTTAAAAATATTTACAGCGCCACCTATTTACAGACAAAAATGTCATTTTTTCAACTTTCATGTATTGTGTAAAGCCCATAAGAGTAAATGGACTGAAAATTTTTGCAAATAGCATTGAAACTTGAAGAATAAGGGTTTCCAAATTTTACGACTTTGTGATAAAAGGGGTGGTCTGTATGCCACCTCAAAGTTAGAGTTTTCCCAAATCAGCAAGACTTGCTGTAATTTAGCTCGATTGATTCTTAAAACGGCATCCCCTTCCGACCCGTTTGACCTAGAGCTACAATTTTTTTTTATGCATATGTAGGACCTCAAGTCCTACAAAAACATTATGAGCACCATGTGTTAGGATGTGCAGAACCAGAGTTATCAATTTTTGTATGTAGCATTTGGCCCGATTTTCTACATTTCTCCGTACCGAAACCCTTGACCCGATCAACTTCACTTTTGGCATGCCTCACTATCTGAGATAGGGGCACACCTGGGCAAAATTTCGTGAAGATCGGCTAACATATATGATGGGGGCGGGGTTTTAAAATACGTGTTTCAAAGTCAAATTTCCTTCAACCATGAGCAACAAAAACCCTAATAACTCCAATGCGCAAGGATCAAACAATCTGAAACTTTACAGAACATTTACTAGTTTTAGCCTTAAAATATTTGCATGATAAACTTTCAAATTTATTATAGCGCCACCTAGTTACAGACAATTTTTTTATACTTTCATGTAATGTGCAAAGCTTATGAGAGTAAATGTACTAAAAATTTGTCTGAATAGCATCGAGACTTAGGGAATATGGGTTTCCAAATTTTACCACTTTGTGATTAAGGAGGTGGTCTGTATGCCACCTCAAATTCTGAGTTTTCCCAAATCAGCCAAAGTTGCTGTAATTGAGCCCAGATGATCCTAAAACGGCAGCCAGTTCCGACACGTTTGACCTAGGGCTACGAATTTATGCATACGTAGGACCTCAAGACCTACAAAAACATCTCAGAGCGATCTGTGTTTTGATGTACAGAAACAGAGTTAACAACTGTTGACTGTAGCATTTGGCCCGATTTTCTACATTTTTCGGTACCGAAACCCTTGACCCGATCAACTTCACATTTGGTATACCTGATTGTCTAACATAGGGGCACACCTGGGCAAAATTTCGTGAAGATCGTCTTACATATATGATGGTTAATTTTTACACTTTCATGTTCTGTGCTGTGCTGGTTTGAGTCAATTCACTGAAAATTAGTCAGGAGAATATTGACATAGGGACCATTGTGAATCTCAAGTTTTATTACTCTTCAAATTTGGGTGTGACCTTTACATTGCCGGCCAGACCGGTAAAACTTAATATAATTTGACCAAGATGATCTTCTCTAAATTTCATTTCATGGGAGTACAATGTGAAATTCACTTTTTTTTTCTTTTGCTGGCGCCACCTGGTGGCAGCAACTATTTACATTTTCATATATATATATATATATATATATATATATATATATATATATATATATATATATATATATATACACCTTGTTGAGCCTGTCAAAGTAATATCACTGATTTTTTTTTTCTGACAGGCCTTGAGACACACCTAATTTCCTCCACCAAATAGTACGACGTTTTGAAAATGGCCATGGCCTATACAGCTGTTTTCCTTCCGCCGATTTATCATAACTGTATATGTAGTTCGACCCCTATGATCTCATCATGTCACGACTTCACACGTTGTATGAAAGTCAATTCCTTCAGACATCAACGAACATATATTCCATCGTTGTGCTAAAATCACCTTGTGGCATAAAATATTATATTACCTATATTTTTTATTCATAATAAATAAGATAAATAAGATAAGATAAATCATTAGGCGTGTGTGTTGTAGTTAGTGGCTTGCTGAAGTTTTATACTTTGTTGCATTTGCGCGTTAATTCAAAAGTAGTTAAACTTTAAGGTGAACTGGTAGTTTAATGTCAAACGTGTACTGAGTATTTTGATTATGTAATACTATGTATCTGGTTTTCTAAGGAATGTGAAAACAGTTACTGTTTTTTGTTTAAGGTTTTTTACCTGTGGCTAAGCCTATGCCTTACGGTCATGCGTGTGGCTACGGCTACGGCTCACCTGTGACCAACATAGCAGAAGGATTGAAGAAAATCAAAATAAAAGGAAAAAAAAGGAAACAACAGTCTGGTCATTGAGTGGAACCCAGTTAGACGCTCAGCTTTGGTATTACCCCTTCAAGAGTGGGAGAAGCACAGCAAAGAAGTTAGAACACTTGACAGTAAAAAAAATGGGCAGTAGCTGGTTGAAGGAGCACCAACCAAAGCAGACAAAAACCCAAGTGTTGCGTCCAGGGTTAGGGTTAGCTCAGTAAGCTCAGTAAGCCAACGTTGTTAACAAAGTCCAGGATGGCCGAGTCAAAGTCTCTGCAACAGTTGAAGAGAGAGAGAATGACCGCCAAACAGCGGTTTACCCGACAAGCGAACTCACTGCTAAAGTCTTGCAAGAAAATGTCGGCAGAGGAACTAATGGGAGCCTTCAGCAAGGTGAAGTGCCACACCAGTCACCTGCCATTAAACTCAAACCAACGGCACTACCACAGTTTTACGGCAACAAACGAGACTTCTACCCCTGGAGGAAAGAGTGGGAGGCACTCCAAAGGCAAGGGGAACCGACCGGCTTCAAGGAAGTCAAGAAGATCCAACTGTTGGGTAGCCTGGAGGACAAATTCGTGAGGGACCTTCGCCTGTCAACATACGGGACGGTGGATAAGATTTTTCGGGTCCTCGAAAACAGGTTCGGGAACAAGATGGCAATTGCAGTGGAAATCATGGAGGAGCTGCAGGCACTGCCACTAGTTAAAAGTCACCAACCCAGGAAGATTGTGGAATAATACAAATCGTGGAAATGGCCCTGTTTGACCTCAGTGGGCTAGGGAATACCGTTGCCCTGAAAAAGTCCAGCAAGAGGTGAATCAAAAAAGTACACAGAGAGGCAGGGGGATTTCCTGACAAAGCCTGCCCCCCGACCTTGCTCAAGGTGTCGGGATGTGTTCTGCAACTCTGTCACAAAGACACTCAGCTCGGCTGTGCCAAAGAGGAGTCTGCTGGCAGAGAAAGGCCTTGAAGAGTTCCCTGTCATTATGATGATCCTGGAAGTCACCGCAAATGCTGGCCAGAAGATTGGGACTTTGATAGACTTGGCTTCTATTACAAACTACATAACTCATGAGGCTGCTGGTTAGCTGCATTTGTGGAGTGAGGACAAGGAGTCGGCGGGATGCAAGTGACTGTTGAGACCAAGCGGTACCTGCTGAAGATCCGGGTTTCAACTCCAAGAGGAACCCTGAGATCCCACCAGCTTGTTTGCTACGGGCTGGACAGCATTGCTGAGGTCAATCGCCATGTGCCACCCGAGACTCTGAAAAAACTATTCCCTGACTTCCCCGTTAATGAACTGGTCCGTCCCATCAAAATCAAGCTTCTCATCAGCCACAAGGAAGGCCAACTCGTCCTTCAGAAGGTGCACTCAGTTGGTGACCTTGTTCTGTGGGATGGCCCTCTAGGGAAAACAGTGGGGGGCTCTCACCCAGATCTCCTAGAAGATGTTAAGGTCACTGCCCATAGTTTTAGAACCCACTTGGCACGCTCTATGCGCACAGCAGCAGCAGGTTACAAGGAGATCATCAGAAATGGCGCAGTTCAGCCAAGCCACAACGTCTGCTGCCAGTCGAGACTTTATGGACTAGTGGAGGTGGGATAGAATTGGGGCTGCGTGTGAGCCCAGGTGTGGAGGATGCAGATGTGGAAATTGCCAACCCGGAGGGAAGGAGATGACCATTGCTGAAGAGCGGGAGCTGGAGCAATTAAAGAGCGGTTTGACCTACGTCAAGGGAGACCAGCACAGTGAGAGATCACATTGGCATGTAATGTATCCCTGGGTGGAGGAGCCAGTAACATTGCCCAACAACAGGAAAGCTGATGAAGCAACATTTCTGAGGACAGAGAAGCAATTCGCAAAGGAGCCAAAATGGAGGGCAGCCTATACGGCGCAAATCCATGAGATGGTAGATTGAAATGCTGCTGTCAGATTGTCCAAAGAAGATGGGGAGAAATGGAATGGATCTATGTGGTACATCAGCTACTTAATTGCTCAAAACCCCCACTCCTTGATCAAAACCCCCACTCCTTGACTACACCAGTTCGCCTCATTTGGAATAGTAGTCAGAAATTTATGGGCCAGAGCCTAAATGATCTACTCCTCAAAGGTCTGAATGTCCTCAACGACATCCATGCTGTCCTAATTCGGTTTCGACAAGGTGTCTTTGCTGCACTTGGGGACATAAAAAAATGTACAACTCTGTATGGCTTGAGGACCAGGAGATGCACCTTCATCGCTTTCTGTGGAGAGACTCTGAAGAGGAAGACATCCAGGAGTATGCGATAACAAGGGTCAATATCGGTGATAAACCAGCAGGCTGTATCGCACAAGTTGCTATGCGGGAGACAGCCAACCTTCCAATGTTCCACCATCTCACTGAAGAGCGGGGCGTGCTAGAGCAAGACGCTTATGTAGATGACATCTTGACCTCCTATGATGACTTGCGCCAGCTCATGCAAATTACCGGAGGATTTTACATGAAGCCGTGGGTCTACTCTGGCCAGAGAGGGAGGTCAGAATTCAGCGACGTGAGGGAAAAAGAACCCTCAATGATGGTCCTTCCAAACCAACTCTCAGAGGAGAATAGTGAAGCCCTAGGCCTTGGGTACAATCCAGAGAGCGACAAGCTTCACTTGATGGTAGCCGTAAACTTCTCTAAGAAGAGCAAGAAAATGATACTGTGAGAAAACCTGCTAAGAGAAGAAGTCAGATCGCAGGTGCCAAGTCCACTCACCCGAAGAGAGCTCCTCAGTCAAGTCTCTGGGCTGTACGACCCTCTTGATTTGGCGACACCAGTCAAGCAAAAGGGGGCTATCCTAGTGAGAAGAGCTTTCCAGGAAGCAAAGATCAATTTAAGTCCTTCCAAAGACACGTGGGACGCACCTTTGTCTGAGGGCCTCCGGGAAGATGCCATCTGCCTCCTGGAGGACTACGTTGAGCTCGGCCAGTTAAGATTCACCAGAGCCTTGACACCACCCAATCCTGGTGCCAAGCCCTGTGGTATCACCTTCTCTGACGGGAGCGAAAGCTCCTACGCCGCTGTACTGTACCTCTGGTGGGAGCATCAAGAGGACGTGACCGTATGACTGGTCGAAGCCAAAGCCAAGATGACGCCATTAGGTCACAAGGGGGACGCTGTTAAAGCTGAGGTATGCGCGGCAGGATATGCAGCTCGTCTTAAGAAACATTTACAAAAGCAAAGATGTTGCTGTCGAAGCCAGAGAGAACCTCACTCGGATCCAGAAGAAGGCGTTTGTTGCTGCCCTGGCCCGAGCTGGAGCAAAGGTAGAACCCGAGCTAAAAACCAAACTGGAAGCGATCTCGACCACCACTGAGTTGCACAGGCCTCCTGCTGGGGCTGCAGCTACAGCCCTGATGGACATCCAGCGGTTCAGCAACCTAACCAGACTAGTAAAGGAACTCGCACTGGTCTGGAGGGCAGCAAAGAAGTTTCTTCATGGCAGAGCCTGGTGAAAATCAAAGTGGGAGGAAGTCCCATTGGCTGCGGGCATTGTCACTGTGGCTGAGAGAGAGGACGCCTTTCCGAGATCTCTGCCCGGTGGCACAAGGAGGAGCTATCTTTCCCAGCACCACAACAGACAGACTGGTCGTATACAAAGACAAGGTCAGTGGGTTGTTGTTGTGTGGTGGCAGAGTCCAGCACTTCAAAGAAGATGGCCTGGCTGTTCCGCTGATCCCATTTGACACTTGGCTGGGTACTTTGTTGGCACGCCAGTCACCAGGAGGGCCATAAAGGAGTGGCTGGGACTTTGCTTAAGATGCGGAAGAAAGGCTGGGTCATACAAGGCAGAAGGCTGGCTCAAAAAGTTGTGAACCAGTGTGTCCACTGCAGGAAGGCCAGAGCTCAAGTCTGTCGACAGGTGATGGGTGACATGCCAGTGGAGAGATCTAGTCCGGCTAGACCATTCCAGTTCATTTCAGTTGAATGGTTTGGACCCTACTTGGTGAGAGACGATGTCAAGAGAAGGGTCACGATGAAGGTCTGGGGGGTCATCTTCTCCTGCATGGCAAGCCGGGCTCTGCATGTCGACCTAGTCAACAGTATGTCCAGGGAGAGCTTCCTAATGGCCTACCAAAGATTCACTGCCCTCAGTGGCCACCCACTCAAGGTTTGGTCAGACCCTAGTACCAACGTCATTGGTGCAAGGTCTTTGCTGGAAGACCTGTATGCCTTCCTAAGCAGCCAGGACACAGCAAGCTTGGGGGAGTATGCAGCGAAGAATGGGACAAGCTGGACTTGGAAAGCGCTCCCTGCCGATTCGCCGCAAAGAAATGGGGCTGGTGAAGCTTGCCGTAAGGGTCGCCAAGAGAGCTCTTCAAAGTGTGAGCAAGTCGACAAGCCTTACCTTCAGCGAGCTCCTCACAGCCCTATGGCAGCTAACCTGGCAAACGAGCGGCCCATTGATGCAAGGGTGCATAGTCAGGAGGATCGTGTTCACTATGTGACGCCAACCTCACTCCTGCTAGGCCGAGCGTCTTGCAGTGGTGACATCAAGACTTGAATAACTACCCCTACAATAGACAGCGGGAAATCCAGACTCAAGTGAATGAGTTCTGGTAAGCGTGGTGCCAGCTTGCAGGCCCAAATCTTTTTGTGAGGTCGAAATGGCACACTACAGAAAGAAATGTCTCTGTTGGTGGTGTTGTTTGGCTTTGCGATCAGAATGCTTTGCGGGGGCAGTTTAGACTTGGTAGAGTTTTCAGTGTAGCTCCTGACTTAAAGGGGGTCGTGAGGGATGTTGAGGTTCTGGTCACTCCTGGCAATGGGGTTTCAGTTCACCCTCAGCATCCAGCAAAACCCTCAAGGGTTAGTGACCGGAAGGAAAGGTTTAACGGCGTAAGATTACGTAGAGATGTCCTGCGTCTTGTTGTTCTATTGTCTGTAGAAGAGCATTGCCCCCAGTGGTGAAATTGTTTGCCTTTTCAATCTGCAAGCTTTCTGCCTGTTTACAGAAAGCTTGAGTGGGAGGTGTCGTGGCGAACGCCCGTTTTTTTTTGACAGCTGTCACGTGAACGCAAGGCAAGCACGTTAATCATGCAGCTGCGCGTAATCAAGGGAAATAAAAGGACTAATTACGTAGCCGTGACTAGTACGGAGTCGGCAATAGACGCCATCGCACCGCAAGGTGATGTTAGGCGCAGACATTAAATTATCATAGAGATGTGAACCCAAGCAAGAACTGAGCAGACAGCCGGTAAGCTCCCCTTTTGTTCCTTCGCGTTTCACATGCGATGTTTGTGCGGTGGCGGAAAGAGGCACGGGGGGGGGGGGGATATCATTAGTCGTGTGTATTGCAGTTAGTGACTTGCGCAAGTTTTATACTTTGTTGCATTTGCGCGTCAATTAATTTAAAAGTAGTTTAACTTTAAGGTGAACTGGTATTTTAATGTCAAACGTGTATTGAGTATTTTGAAATGTAATATTGTGTATCTGGTTTTATAAAGAATGTGAAAAGAGTTACTGTTTTTTGTTTAAGGTTTTTTACCTGTGGGTAAGTCTATGCCTACGGTCATGCGTGTGGCTACGGCTAAGGCTCACCTGTGACCAACATAGCAGAAGGATTGAAGAAAATCAAAATAAGAGGGAAAAAAAAGGAAACGAGTCTGGTCATTGAGTGGAACCCAGTTAGACGCTCAGCTTTGGTACTACCCCTTCAAGTGTGGGAGAAGCACAGCAAAGAAGTTAGACTACTTGACAAATGGTGAAAGGCTATATATTACATTTTGTCACGGCGTGACCACAGAGTCAAACAGATGAATGAGCTTGTAGCAGTTCAGAAAAAAAAGTTTAATAACAAAGGGCGCACGCAGTTTTGGAGGACAACCAAGAAAACTTGCAATCGGAGCAGTTTGGTGGAACAAGCCGTTGTTTATTTCGCCACACACCTTTATATAGTTTTTGGTTACACAACAACACGGATCAAAACTTTCCATTATCCTGACAAGATGTCGCCACTCAGCGAAATTTGCCTTCTTGCCACCACCACAAAAGAAAAAACTGCCAACAAACAAGTAGAGACAACACGAACACACGACTACTCACCCAAAGATGAACCGAAAAAATGGACGAGCCCCCAATATGTTACACCCAGCCTAGGGGAACTGGGATATAACGTGTGTGTGCCCCCTCGTCCGCACCCTCACCACCAGAAAAGGCCCGTGAAACTAAACGTGTTGAACAAAAAACAGCAGCTTTTATTATCTTCAGAGGGAGAGCAAACAAACAAAATAATAAACAAAAGATCTTCTGAATTCCTAACTAACTGGCCAAACAAAAAGGAAACAAATGACAATTGGCTCACTATCTACTTAACGCAAAAACAGGAGAAAAAGGGTTAAACAAGAACGGCGTCTCCCTCCTACTACTGCTCGATCTACAGGAGTTTAACAAACTCGTCTAACAAACACGTCTAACAAACACACCTAACACAGCTAACAAAGACAGCTAACACTAGTTCTAACAGTTCCTGGTGGCGTTTTCTGGCGGTGGGATGACCGGAGAGAGAGAGAGCTTGGTCCGTGGACTGTTTAAATAGGGCGGCAAACCAGGAGAGCCAGCCAATGGGATGACACCACCTGCACACAATTGACACACTCCAACCAAAAGGCACTCACACACACGCACACACAAACAAAAGAGAACACAGCAGAACACATACAAAAACTACATATGACCCACGGGTCATAACAGCAGCGTTAACCTTGCTCAGAAGTATGGCTGTAAGCAGTCGACAATCGGGATACACTCACACAAACGGTAATTTCTCACAAGGCAAGCGCCATTTTGGCCGATCTCATGAGAGCCCAGTGCGACAGTGGAGACGAAGGAACATCGCAGCAAGCCACCCCGTAGTTCAAGGCTTCTCATGGGTGGTTTAATCGCTGTTTAAAGGGAGGAGTGGTATCCACTCAGGT